>NW_024754528.1:938036-1073036 GCF_018991925.1 Homarus americanus
CAGCTTGAGACCACCTGGGGGTGCCTAAGTGAATCCCCAAACAGACATGCTATTAAGAACAAGTGTAGTGTAATAAAAGTGTTTATAAACTGAGAAAACTCCTGTTACCTTAGTCCCCCCCGACACCACACTCCCTCCGCAGGAGGCCCGCTCATGGCCTCCCCTCACACCGCTAATACGCTGTACAGTAGATGCCAATCTCCTTTGTCCTCTAAGAGGGTTACGCCTCCCAACCACCGCTGACTTCCTAGGAGTGCCAAGCAGTCCTCGGCCCTCTGACGTAGGCATATAAGTCGAGCCCTGTAACTCCACCATGTCTGAGTTGACTGGAGACCCAGCTGCTCGCTTTAACTCTCCTGTTGCACTTAGCGAGCCAGGCGACTGTGGTGTTGACCTTGACACCAACGGAGAAGATGGCTTTCAACTAGTTCAGTCCAGGAACAAGCGGAAGGCCGAAAAGGCAGAAAGACTTAGAGACAATCAACTACAACCACAACCCCCCCATGAGAGTAAGATTATACTTCCCTGAAGGTACATCACCTGAAGACAAGTATCTCTGGCTGAACGATGCGGAAGACAAACACCCAGAGGCTGAGTTTCAGTTCAGAGTCGGTACACAAGATCATGTTCTGATTAGAAACGACCCAGCAGTCATACAGGATCTCCTCACCAATAGCATAAGGGGAATAACCATGGAACAATCATCCCAACCACCGAGCAAGAAAACCATAATAATCATAGGGCTCGACCAGTACCAGACCCCTACACTACTAGAAGCCCATCCCTACAGCAGAAGGACGAAGCGACTCAGGGGCAAGAATGCAGTCATTGCAGACTGGGTTGGCTCGGAAGACCCACCCAAGACCATTCGAGTCCGTGGTGCCTATCGGACTCTGAAGGTAACACTCTATCAGCCCCCTAACCGGAGGTGTTACAACTGTCAGCACTGGGGCCATGTGGCCCGGTTATGCCCCTCGACTAAGCCGTGGTGTGGTCTCTGCTCAAGGCAACATGCAACACAGGCTTGCAGAGATACAGTTGCTCAAGGGGGTGTCATCCAACAGAAGTGTATTAACTGCAAAACAGTTGGAGTTCCTGTATGGCACCCTAACTGTTCTAGAGCTCCTACCCCCCTTCAGCGCCCAGACCCGCCACCCAGGCAGGTCTCAAGAAACACTAATGCTGCTAGGGTACTCCCTACGGCCAACCCCTGGCCTGCCCTCCCCACCAAAGCTCCAGGATCATCACCAGCAGTCATCGAAAGATCAGCATGGGGCAACACAGATGTACCGACACAACAGGTAGCTGCCAACACACTCCCTGCACATCGTGAAGAGATCAGTGATTTGAAAAATGAAATTAAAGAACTCAAAGCTCAGTTTACAACTCTAACTGAAATGTTTGGGAGCCTCTGTGATACACTAAAGGAAAAAAACACCACCAACACAGTGCAGCAACTTCGGAAAAATTACAGTCAAACTGAAGACATTCAGATGTCAGTACCAGATGTGGGAACTCAAGACCCACCAGGAACTAGTGTCCACGCAGAGGAAAATAGTGATACTGGTAACAGTTCTACTGATGCCTCTGTGGACATGGTCAGTGAAGATGAACAAGCACAAACAGAAAATGGTGGTGATGTCGAGTGTAACCAAAGTGTGTTGTTGTCTGCCAATGAAATACAACAATTGTTGAGCCGTACGTGCTCCAGAAATGTTTCCAAAAGGTTAACTGGCCTACTGCCTGCCGAAGGGACAGGCAGCGCAGAAAAGAACAGTATCATACAGTGCCTTTTGCTTCTTTCCAAATACATTTCATAATGGCCAGTGTTAATACCAGACAAAATTCCAAATACATTTCATAATGGCCAGTGTTAATACCAGACAAAGATACAGAGCGGTGAAGGTGATGAGTTGGAACATCTCATCCCTTAGAAAACGATACCCTGACCTACACCACAAAGTTGTGACTGAGGACATCGATATTGTGTGTCCACAACACCCAACCAAAACAACAACCAATAACCACAACACCCAACCAAAACAACAACCACAACACCCAATAACCACAACACCCAACCAAAACAACAACCACAACAACCAATAACCAAAACAACAACCACAACAACCAATAACCACAACAACAACCACAACAACCAATAACCACAACACCCAACCAAAACAACAACCAATAACCACAACACCCAACCAAAACAACAACCAATAACCACAACACCCAACCAAAACAACAACCACAACAACCAATAACCACAACACCCAACCAAAACAACAACCACAACAGGCAGGGTCGTCCACAGATGTTGCACATGTCGGGGGCTACATCTAGTGCGGGAGGGGCGGCGGCAGCGTCTTTCCGGCGTTGGAGCTTGTCTGCCTTGGTATACAGTCGGGCTAACTCGAAAGCATTGACACCTTGTGTGGTGCTCCTCCAAGCGTTACGGTGTGGAGTAATAGTCTCCCAGGTGAGGGGGTCGATTTGGCACTTTTTCAGGTTTGTCTTAAGACTATCCTTATACCTTTTCAGTTGCCCGCCGGCGTTACGTTTACTATTAGTTAAGTGACTGTAAAGTAGCTGCTTTGGCAGTCTACTGTCGTCCATGCGGGTAACATGGCCAGTCCAGCGTAGTTGTTCATGGATAATGGTAGCCTCGATGCTCCTACAGTTGGTGTCAGTGAGAATACTGACATTTGTTCTCTTGTCTTCCCAGCGAACTCGGAGGGGTTGTTTGTTGTCGGGTGTTTATCAGCCCCTGTTCCAGCTGCTCTCTGAAAGCATGTGCTACCGCTGGATCCTCCAGACGCTCAGTGTTAAATTCTCTGCTGGAGGCTTGCTGCCTTCGCGACGTGAAGTGAGAGCTTGGCTCTGACGAGCCGATGATCAGTGTCGCTCGCACGCGCGCGCACACGCACAAGGTACAGTATCTGAACTTTGACCCCGGGTAGTTGAGGAGAAGTGTCAGGTGCTGTCCAGAATATTTTGTGGGCATGACCATACGTGTCCCTCCCTCCACCTCCATTACTTCTCTCTATCCCTCCTCCTCTTACCTCCACTATCGTCCTCCTCAACCTCCTTCCTCCATTTATTTTATCACTTGCCTCCTTCCTTCTCTCCCTCCCTCTCCGTGGCTCCTATATGTGTGTGATATATACAGTACATATACATTTACATATATATGGTGTGTGTGTGTGTGTGTTATTTATATACAGTAGATGTACAGTGTATATATATATCAACCTATAATAAATATCGACATATTTCTTCTACTCAGACGTAGACAGAAACAGACACAGGTAGACAGAAACAGACACATGCAGACAGAAAGACACAGGCAGACAGAAACAGACACAGGCAGACAGAAACAGACCCAGGTAGACAGAAACAGACACAGGCAGACAGAAACAGACACAGGCAGACAGAAACAGACCCAGGTCGACAGAAACAGACACAGGCAGACAGAAACAGACCCAGGTAGACAGAAACAGACACAGGTAGACAAACAGACACAGGTAGACAGAAACAGACACATGCAGGAAACAGACACAGGCAGACAGAAACAGACCCAGGACAGAAACAGACACAGGCAGACAGAAACAGACACAGGCACAGAAACAGACCCAGGTAGACAGAAACACACAGGCAGACAGAAACAGACACAGGTAGACAGAAACAGACGGTAGACAGAAACAGACCCAGGTAGACAGAAACAGACACAGGTAGACAGAAACAGACAGGTAGACAGAAACAGACAGGCAGACAGAAACAGACCCAGGTAGACAGAACAGACACAGGTAGAGAAACAGACACAGGTAGACAGAAACAGACACAGGTAGACAGAAACAGACACAGGTAGACAGAAACAGACACAGGCAGACAGAAACAGACCCAGGTAGACAGAAACAGACACAGGCAGACAGAAACAGACACAGGTAGACAGAAACAGACACAGGTAGACAGAAACAGACACAGAGACAGAAACAGACACAGGTAGACAGAAACAGACACAGGTAGACAGAAACAGACACAGGTAGACAGAAACAGACACAGGACGATGCAACACGTGAACATAAGGCACAGTTTCAGCTCTCTGTCCCAAGTGAGTGAGTAGCTGAGTGTGTTTGTTCACTGGGAGACTTTTGTGAACAATGTACTCTGAATATTGGATGGTTTGTGTGTTGAACTGACATGTTGTGGTTATTGGTTGTTGTGGTTGTTGTTTTGGTTGGGTGTTGTGGTTATTGGTTGTTGTGGTTGTTGTTTTGGTTGGGTGTTGTGTTATTGGTTGTTGTTTTGTTGGGTGTTGTGGTTATTGTTGTGTTGTTGTGTTGTGGTTATTGTTGTTGTTTTGTTGGGTGTTGTGGTTATTGGTTGTTGTTTTGGTTGGTTGTGGTTATTGTTGTTGTTTTGGTTGTTGTTATTGGGTTGTTGTTTGTTGTGTATTGGTTGTTGTTTTGGTGTGTTGTGGTTGGTTGTTGTGGTTGTTTTGGGTGTTGTGGTTATTGGTTGTTGTGGTTGTTGTTTTGGTTGGGTGTTGTGGTTATTGGTTGTTGTGGTTGTTGTTTTGGTTGGGTGTTGTGGTTATTGGTTGTTGTGGTTGTTGTTTTGGTTGGGTGTTGTGGTTATTGGTTGTTGTTTTGGTTGGGTGTTGTGGTTATTGGTTGTTGTGGTTGTTGTTTTGGTTGGGTGTTGTGGTTATTGGTTGTTGTGGTTGTTGTTTTGGTTGGGTGTTGTGGTTATTGGTTGTTGTGGTTGTTGTTTTGGTTGGGTGTTGTGGTTATTGGGTGTTGTGGTTGTTGTTTTGGTTGGGTGTTGTGGTTATTGGTTGTTGTGGTTGTTATGGTTGCTGATTGTTAGTATCGTTAACATTAATTTTATTATTATTATCACTATTGTCATTATTATTATTAACTATTATTATTATTACTATCATTATTATCATTGTCATTATTATTACTGTCATTATCATCTTCGTAAAATAAAGCGTCTCCACCAGCACAGTTAGCGGGGAAAAAACTGACTAGTTCCCGGAAATAAATTCACCAGCGTGTAATTTACTCCACCCGGTAAATAAATCTACAAGAAGTGACTTTATTCTCTTGGTAGTTGTTAAGAAATAAATATAGAGAGAAATAAACAATATCTTCTTTTGGTTTGGCATAAAATAAATTGACTTGCTATTGAGACTAAATTTAGCTATTGATAAGAATAATTAAATAAAAAATAGGATATGATTTTTTGGTCTAAATTAATTTGTTTTTTTAGAATAAATTACAAACACACCCACGAGAGAGAGAGAGAGAGAGAGAGAGAGAGAGAGAGAGAGAGAGAGAGAGAGAGAGAGAATACCTACCACCACACTCCATAAGCACCACCACCACCACCATCACAACTGACCAACCACTTAACCTATCCAAAATTCACCTCCCTAACAACCACCCCCCCCTTAACTACCCAATTAATACCCTCCCCATAAACCCTTACCCCAACAACTGTCCAAGTTGGAACACTAGATGATAAATTGATGTCGAAATAAACTAATAAAAATATAAGCATTGAAGACAGTGTGAGATCATTTGCATAAACATTAGGAAGTTAATAATACAAACAGATCATAATAATAAGGTGATTTGTATATACGAGTATTATTATTGTCAAAAATTATGCTTAATGGTAGTGAAGCGTGTTGCATTAGTCTGACCAAATGGGGAGAAACGCAATGAACAGAGAGTCGAATAGATTTGAACACACACACACACACACACACACACACTAAAGTCTGTACCACCCACGGATTATATATACTCTCTCTCTCTCTCTCTCTCTCTCTCTCTCTCTCTCTCTCTCTCTCTCTCTCTCTCTCGTGACCCTTGTGATGGGAGGGAGTGGTTCAGGTAGGGAGTAACCTCACCTGAGTCCCTCTATCAAAAGTAGGGATTATCCTGGGTTGGTTAGGTTAGGTTTGGTTGAGAATATCCCTAGGCAAGGTGACTCAGGTAACACGAGACTCAAGGTGACTCAGGTAACATGAAACTCAAGGTGACGCAGGTAACATAAGACTGAAGGTGACTCAGGTAACAAGACTCAAGGTGACTCAGGTAACACGAGACTCAAGGTGACTCAAGTAACACGAGACTCAAGGTGTCTCAGGTAACAGATAAAACTCAAGGTGACTCAGGTAACAGATAAGACTCAAGGTGACTCAGGTAACAGATAAGACTCAAGGTGACTCAGGTAACAGATAAAACTCTAGGTGACTCAGGGAACAGATAAGACTCAAGGTGACTCACGTAACAGACTCAGGTAACAGACAAGACTCAAGGTGACTCGGGTAACAGATAAGACTCAAGGTGACTCAGGTAGCAGATAAGACTCAAGGTGACTCAGGTAACAGATAAGACTCAAGGTGACTCACGTAACAGATTCAGGTAACAGACAAGACTCAAGGTGACTCGGGTAACAGATAAGACTCAAATTTCTTACTAAAAATACAAAATAAATAAAGTAAAATAATTAAATAAAAACTCGACTGATATTCAGAATCAGTCAGGATGGATCGACGACTTCCGAAATGTCCCGGGAGGGTTGGTAGGTGTGGTTCTATGTCCCGGGAGGGTTGGTGGTCTATGTCCTGGAGGTTGGAGGTGGTCTGTCCCGGGAGGGTTGGTATGTGTGGTTCTATGTCCCGGGAGGTTGGTGGTCTCATGTCCGGGAGGGGTAGTGGTTCTATGTCCGGGGAGGGCTGAGGGTTCTATGTCCCGGGAGGGTTGGTAGGTGTGTGGTTCATGTCCCGGAGGGTTGGTATGTGTGGTTCTATGGCCCGGAGTAGAGGTGGTTCTATGTCCCGAAGGTTGGTATGTGTCTATGTCCGGGAGGGTTGGTAGGTGTGGTTCTATGTCCCGGGATGGTTGTGGGCGTCCCGGGAGGGTAGGTGGTTCCTATGTCCCGGGAGGGTTGGTAGTGGTTCTATGTCCCGGGAAGGTTGGAAGTGTGGTTCTATGTCCGGAGGGCTGGTGGTGTGGTCTATGTCCCGGAGTTGGTAGGTGTGGTTCCTATGTCCGGAGGGTTGGTGTGTGGTCTATGTCCCGAGGGTTGTAGGTGTGGTTCTATGTCCCGGAGGTTGGTGGCTCTATGTCCCGGGAGGGTTGGTGTGAGTGGCTCTATGTCCCGGAGTGCTGGCAGGCCCGGGAGGCTAGGCTCATGTCCCGGGAATGGTTGGTATGGTGGCTCTGGCCCGGGAGGTTGTATGTGGCCTGTGGCCCGGGAGGGTTGGTATGCGTGGCTGTAGCCCGGGAGGTTGGTGTGGCCCATGTCGGAAGGTTGGTATGCGTGGCTCTGTGGCCAGGAGGCTGTATGTGGTTCTATGTCCGGGAGGTTGGCTTGGGTGGCTCTGGCCCGGGAGGTTGGTATGGATCTGTGGCCCAGGAGGTTGCAGGCGGTGTCCCAGGCGGGAGGTAGGCGTGGCCCAGCCCGGGAGGTATGCGGGCTCTGTCAGGAGGTTGAGGTGCTGCCTCTGGCCCGGGAGGGTTGGTATGCGTGGCCTGTGTTCCGAAGGGTTGGTGTGTGGCTCTGTGTCCGGAAGGGTTGGTATGCGTGGCTCTGTGGCCCGGGAGGTGTATGCGTGGCCTCTGGGCGTCCCGGGAGGTTGGGCGTGGCCTGTGGCCCGGGAGGTTGGTTGCGTGGCTCTGTGGCCCGGGAGGGTTGGTAGTGCGTGGCTCTGTGTCCCGGGAGGGCGTGTGGCTCTGTGGCCCGGGAGGGGTATGGTGGCTCGGTGCCCGGGAGGGTATGCGTGGCTCTGTGGCCCGGGAAGGCGTGGCTCTGTGGCCCGGGAGGTTGGCGTGGCTCTGTGGCCGGGAGGTTGGGCGTGGCTCTGTGGCCCGGGAGGGTTGGTATGCGTGGCTCTGGCCCGGGAGGGTTGGTAGGCTCTTCTGGCCGGAATGAAGGGGAATGATAGAGACTGAAGGAACTAACACTGACTAAGAATGGCATGACTGGGGAATGACTAACGTGTGTTGTGATGGGGATGATGGATGGGGAGGGGAGGGTCATTGACGTAGTGACCATAGGAACAGTGGTGGAAAAATAAGAGACTTGGTACAAGATGGATCACTTGATTATGAAAGGCAGGTAAGGATGGCGTGAGGTGCCCTTGATTAACCTGTGCATGAGGCAAACACCTTTAGATTTTGTAGAGGTGGTGATGGTGTGTGTAATAATTTGTAGCGCATGACAATACTCGTGTTATTAAGTGGTAAGCGGTACATGTTACTAAGTGGTGACTGGTACTGTGGTGGTGTTACTAACTGGTGACTGGTACTATACTAACTGGTGACTTGAACAATACCCTTTACCTCTCAGGAGGTAAACAGAAAAGCCTGAATCGCATATTTGACCTTAAAGTAAGAAATGAAAGGTCAGGCTAAGAGTCACTTTACAGCCACCACATATATGGTCTATGTTGGCTCATGTTTATTGATTTATTCATTTTGTGTATTTATTTTATTTATTTATTTGTTTATTTATATTTTTATTTATTATTTTGTTGTTTTATTTAATTATTAATTTATTTATTTATTTTATTTATTCCGACGAGTGTGGACGCCTACATCAGCCAGAGGCCTACATCAGCTAGAGGCTCATCATCAGCCAGAGGCCTACATCAGCTAGAGGCCTACATCAGCCAGAGGCCCACATCAGCCAGAGGCTCAACACTGGCCAGAGGCCCACATCAGCTAGAGGCCTACATCAGCTTGAGGCCCACATCAGCCAGAGGCCTCACATCAGCCAGAGAGGCCTACATCAGCTAGAGAGGCCCACATCAGCTGGACGCCCACACAGCCAGAGGCCCACATCAGCCAGACGCCCACATCAGCTAGACGCCCACATCAGCTGGAGCCCACATCAGCCAGACGCCTCACATCAGCCAGACGCCTACATCAGCCAGAGCCTACATCAGCTAGAGGCTCACATCAGCTGGACGCCTACATCAGCCAGAGGCTCACACTCAGCCAGACGCCCACATCAGCCAGACGCCTACATCAGCTGACGCCCATCAGCTAGACGCCTACATCAGCTGGACGCCTACATCAGCTAGGCCCATCAGCCCTTCCATTTAATTATTTATGCGTGGAGAAGTGAGCACTAGGACCGCCAGCTTTACAACACAAACCGCAGCTCCATTGCCGACCCGCTGATTTAAATTCTGTACATGAAACAAGTCTCAGATTGGCGCCAAACTCAATGGCGATAGAAAACCTCTATATTACGAACTTTAAGTCAAAAACACCGTTGTAGCGGTTCTTTGGTAATTAATATCGAACCTGGGTCATAAATCCTGTTTTAAGAGGTAGACGGGGTTGGTGTGACGGTAGTGATGGTGATTCTAGAAGGAGACGGAAGGAGGGTTGGGCCGTACCGGTTCCTATGCTAACCTTTCTCCTCGTGATGCTGACCGTCTCCACCACCAGCCACACTGTACACACATACAAGCATGTACACACGTCTCTATGGACACACACACACAAACATACAAGCTCATCTCATCCTAAGCGCGCATGGACAAACAAACAAACACACACACGAGCATAAAAAACAAGCACTCATAACGTGTGTTCCTACATAAATACACATACCACACAGACAAGCATGCATACATACACAGAGAAGGGTTTATACACACACACACACACACACACACACACACACACACACACACACACACACACTGCTTTATTCTTAGTTATGTCTCTCGTTAATTATTCATATGTAAATTTTCTTCCCAGCAATATCTTAAGTTTCCTCCCCCAGCGCCACTATCTGCGCCATTAACTACATTAATCGTCAGCAACACCAAAAGAGTCTTTATCACCACTACTCCAGCTACTGAACGCCACTACCCACGTCTTTAACACCATTAACCCTATAATTATTGCCAATATCGTGCCATTAAAGTGTCAATCGACGCTACTAAACACCACTACTTGGGATAATAACATTAACCACGCCATTAAACACCACTACTTGTGATATTAACATTAACCACGCCATTAAACACCACTACTTGGGATATTACAACACGCCATTAAACACCACTACTTGGGATATTAACATTAACCACGCCATTAAACACCACTACTTGGGATATTAACATTAACCACGCCATTAAACACCACTACTTGGGATATTAACATTAACCACGCCATTAAACACCACTACTTGGGATATTAACATTAACCACGCCATTAAACACCACTATCTGAGCCATTAGCATTATCCACACCATTAACTTGACTACGACACCACTACACTATTTCCAACCAATACTATTACCTTTACCTGCACCATTAACACCCCGTCAACTTCACTAAATAATGAATTACACCGCCAGTGCCCCCACACTCTCAGGCTGAACCATTAAAACACTTCCTATCATCATCTTATACCATTTACCACCATTTACCACCATTTACCACCATTTACCACCCCCAAAAATATCTATCTTTACAATATAATGAAACAATAGACACAACGGACGAAGGATTTTGACAACCCTACCAAGACAACAGGAGTCACAGTGTTCGTATGAGCAGTCAGACAAAAATCCTGGACATTAGGTGAAAGGATTGGAAATTCAATGAATTTTTTTCAGTTTATTTTATTTTTTTATTTTTTAAGTAAAGTAATTTTATCTTCATTTATTGATTCTGGTATAGTGATGATGATAATAACAAAGTATTGGTATAAAACATTCATATAAACCCGGAAACAGGAGAGAGAGAGAGAGAGAGAGAGAGAGAGAGAGAGAGAGAGAGAGAGAGCAATATTTTTTGGAAGTCTCCACCTGAGCTGTCAATAAGTAACTTCATTTACAGTTAAGGAAGTAAGGTCAGTCGAGTACAGTGCCAAACCGACCAAAGGCTTTGTATTTACAGCCGCTGACACCATCCAGGCGTCCGTAACCAAACTGTACTCTCAACCTAGACAAATTTTTCACACCAATAAAATAATAACAATAATTCTACTAATACTAACAAAAACAACATAAACATAGCCTCATACAAACACATGAACAACATAAACATAGCCTCAGACAAACACACGAACAAAAACACATCAATAACAAATAAACTTTTAAATTCTAAATCAGGAATCAAACTCGAGTGATTTCTTGTTTATCAGGCGTCCCCCATCCTGGCCCTCCACCACCCCCACACCTGGCCTCCTCACCTCCGGCCCTCACCCCCCACCTGGCCTCACCTGCACCGATATATTAGATAAGATTACCTGAGAATTTACAGTCACGGGATTGTATTGTCAAAAAGAGTCGTACATTAAATTCTTCTCTTGTCGCTGTAAGAACTAAGTGAATGGTGATGTGAATAAGTAACTATCTTGGCTGGTTCAGGATGGTGGGTTGTTGGTTAGGTTTGGTTAGGTTAGGTGTTTAATTAAGTGGTGAAATAGGCACGGTAGAAGGCTAATCTACAGGTGGTACAATCCGAGGGCAATTAATATCAGGTGAGACTTTACGGTGTGTGTGTGATATATACAGAGGCAGGTGTGATAACCAGCCCCCAGGTATAGGTTAGGTTAGGTTAGGCTTACACACCTGGCCTCAGTGACGCTCTCCTCAGTGTTCCCGTAAAACTAAACCAAACCAAACCAAATCATAACCTAACCAAACCAAACCAAACCTAACACCTAACCAAACCAAACCTAACCCAACCTAACCTAACCTAACCTAACATAACCAAACCTAACCTAACTAAACCTAACCAAACGTACGCTCATCATTTCCCACTATCATGTTACAAATAGAGTATTCCTGATGCATTTATATTCACACCTACTGCTGGTCTGAATATACCATGAGATCGAACCAGGAAACTTTAGAACAAGAAGCGAGCCTATTAACCACTCCTCCACCGCAGCACTCTACCTGTATCTCTTCTCACCTGCACTGTGAATAACACCATCAAGCTTGACTTCCCATGGGATGCTTGTACGGTACTGTATCATGTGAAGATTAGACACCCCAGCTTATCTAACCCAACTAACTAACTAACACACCCTCCATCACCACAACACAGCCCCCTCCATCACCAACACAGCCCTCCATCACCAACACAGCCCCATCACCAACACAGCCCTCCATCACCAACACAGCCTCCATCACCAACACAGCCCCCTCCATCACCAACACAGCCCTCCATCACACCAACACAGCCCTCCATCACCAACACAGCCCCATCACCAACACAGCCCTCCATCACCAACACACACCCCTCCATCACCAACACAGCCCTCCATCCACCAACAGCCCTCCACCACCACACACAGCCCCCTCCATCACCAACAACACCAGCCTCCATCACCAACACAGTCCTCCATCAACAACAACACAACCCCCCATCACCAACACAGCCTCCATCACCAACACAGCCCTCCAACACCAACACAGCCCCCTCCATACCACCAACACACCCCCTCCATCACCAACACGCCCCCTCCATCACCAGCCCCTCACCACAGCTCCATCACCAACACAGCCCTCCATCCACAAGCCCTCCATCACCAACACAGCCCCCCCATCACCAACACAGCCCTCCATCACCACAGCCCCCATCACCAACACAGCCCTCCATCGCCAACAATGACTGGCCCAAGGAACAATGGCCTTTTTCACCAGGACGACTAAATATGGAGGAGAATCAACCAGCCCCTTATCAGGTGTGCGTGTGTACTGTTTAGCAGAGGTCTTGTCCGTCTGGAGGAGAGCAGGGGCCATCTCTCTCTCTCTCTTCTCTCTCTGCTCTAGGCTAAGGCGGCCATATTAGGCGGTAGTTAGGTGAGTTAAGTCGTGTTATTAGCGGGAATAAAGTTAAATGAGGTTTTAACGATGGGCTTTTGCCATTTTACGCGCCAATGTACCAGGACTGTGTGTGTGTGTGTGTGTGTGTGTGTGTGTTTATGTAGGCTATGAATGAGTATGTCCGTTCATGTTTATATTTATTTAAGAATTTACTGGATTACACCAACATTATATGACTAATTTTACCAGACCCTCTCTCTCTCTCTCATTTCATGGATCCATAACCTAACTTAACCAACTGTTACCAACCTCCAAACCTCACAAAAACTAGCCTACCTATCCCTTACTCTACCCTAACCTAAACAAAACGAACCTAACCTAACTAGATCTGCTATTTTCAGTATGTAAATTCGAATCTCAATCTAAGGATTTATCTGCCTACATTTCTTCAGCCTACGGCCCTACACACTCGCCAGCTCTCAGAACAGAAATAAACACGACTAATTTATTAAAAACATAACCATATCCCCAACACGACATTTTTAGCCAGTCCGATCTATTGTTGAACACGGGTCGATCACCACAAGACGAGCGGATGGAATGAATGAACACCACGGCGAGGTTATTGTTCTCTCTCTCTGTCGTGTAAGACGCGCACACCTACGGTAAGTTCTTCAAACAGTTTTTTCAGTCCACAATCAACCCGTCTGCCGCGTTTCACCATCAAAGATCAATAAATGTTCTTGAGATATACACATACAACTGATATATACAGTTACCCTCTGAGCAAGGATTAAATATCTCTTATGACTGTATTACGTTGAGTCACTACAACACCCACCTCCTCTCCCGTGTCCCCGGCAGTGACTGAGTACTTTACCTAATTTTACAGTTGAGGAAGTGAAGGTGATCGAGTTTAGTACCCGGCCACACCGTCTCCTCCCGTAGTTACAAGAGACTACTGTCAACGGGGCCGACTTTCACTACACTTCATATGACCGTAATTTTCAAATGATAATTAATGTTACTGTTGATACGTCATCAATGTCTATATACGTCATCAAAGTCTATATACGTCATCAATGTCTACATACGTCATCAAAGTCTATATACGTCATCAATGTCTATATACGTCATCAATGTCTATATACGTCATCAATGTCTACATACGTCATCAATGTCTATATACGTCATCAATGTCTATATACGTCATCAAAGTCTACATACGTCATCAAAGTCTATATACGTCATCAAAGTCTATATACGTCATCAAAGTCTATATACGTCATCAATGAAAAAAATACAATTCACAATTACGGAACAGCTCCCACACTAACCCATGTTTTAATGCTAAACTGAACAACTAAGTCTGCTCCTGGCGCTGCTGACTAACAGTACATGATAAGAATTCTTCACATTCCTGAGTATCGCCGTGGCTCACAGGGTACCACGTTCCCTTCACAATACGATGACCCCGGTTCGAGTCTATGTGGTAGGCTGAGCACGGATTATCTGTACCTTTCTTCCCCACTACAAAATGGCGGTAAAACTGCACCTAGACTCTTGTAATCCAGGTATGTTCACTCGGATATGGAAAGCAATTAAGGTAAGATGGTGTGGTGGTGGTGGTGGTGGTGGTGGTGCTAATGGTAACTGTGGAAGTAATGGTGGTTGAAGTAATTGTAGTGGTTATCGTAGGAGTAGTAGTAGTAGTAGTAATATAGGCGGTGGTAGTAATAGTAGTAGTGGTGATAGTAATGTTGAAAACTCCTATAGGAATCCATCAGACCTTTATATAGTAAACAACAAAGCTCTAAGAGGTGATACCATCATACAGTCAACAGAGGGAACAACACAGGGGGACCCTGTTGCAATGGCAATGTACGCAATAGGCCTATCAGTGCTCCAACACACAATAAAATTTGAAACAACTAAGGTCAAACAAGTGGCGTATGCTGATGACCTTACAGGAGCAGGAAAAGTGGAGGACATCAAAAAGTGGTGGGACCTGGTAACATCGCGAGGCCCACAAATAGGGTACCACCCAAACGCCAGCAAGTCCTTCCTCATTGTGAAGCCACAACATAATGAACGGGCAAAGGAGGTTTTTGGCGGAAGTGAGGTCAAAATAACAAAGGATGGCCAAAGACACCTAGGCGCTGTAATGGGCACGACCGAGTTCAAGACCGAGTACGTAACGGGAAAGGTGAATGAGTGGGTTAGGGAAATCCAAGCTCTGTCTGAGATTGCTAACACAGAGGCCACATGCGGCTTTTGAGGCATTCACCCATGGAGTCAAGCATCGTTGGAACTACCTGATGCGCACTATCCCTGATATCGGACCCCTCCTACACCCTCTGGAAGAAGCTATCAGCGTCATTTTCATTCCCAAATTAGTGAAACACCCTCACTTAACCCCAGCAGAAAGATCACTCCATGCACTACCACCGAGACTGGGAGGAATGGGACTGACCAATCCAGAGGAGATTGCTGCCACCGAACATCAAAACTCAGTTAAGCTCACGACAGCCCTCACGGACCACATAATAGCTCAGAACGCAACAGGGGAGGTGGATACCAGTGAAGTAAACAAGATTCGAAGGTCCATTACGACAGAACGACAGCACGGCCAAAGTGATAAGTTGCAGCAACTGTTGCTGCAGGTACCAGAGAATTTGAAAAAAAAAGTAGCTATAGCGCAGGAGGTGGGCGCCTCGAACTGGTTAACTACGTTACCGATAAGGGCAAATGGTTTCAGTCTCAATAAACAAGAATTTACAGATGCCAATGCGCTAAGGTACGGTAGACCAGTAGAAGGTTTGTCCTCCCAATGCGTGTGTGGCTCCTCCTATGACGTCGATCACGCCATGGTGTGCAAGAAAGGGGGCTTCATATGCATGAGGCATGACGAAGTAAGGGATCTCACAGCAAATATGTTGAAGGAAACCTGTCGTGATGTCAGGGTAGAACTGAGATGTACTTATTACTACCATGCTATTGTATTATTCCAGATGATACTAAATGTTACATAATACTTCCTTGAGATAAATGTATAGTATATATCAGGTGCCTCAAAGAGTGCTCAGGTTCTCAACTGGCTCAGCCATGTTAATATTGTTATTATTATCCACTCTGTATCTGTATTTTTCTGGCTAAATAAATTGTTACAAACTGTTACAAACTTGACGGTGAGAATTTCCAACATAGGACTTCAAACACATCCAACGAAGCCCGTGTGGACATCAGTGGTCGAGGATTCCGGACGCGGGGACAGCGAGCTTTCTTCGACATAAGGATTTTTTATCTCATGGCCGCATGTCACCGTAACCTAGCTCTTGATGCTGCACACAGGAGGAACGAGAACGACAAGATAAGGGCATATGGGGAGAGAATTCAAAACGTTGATCAAGGCAGCTTCACTCCTCTAGTGTTCACAACCTCTGGTGGGATGGGACCAAGTGCAAGATGTTTCTACGCCAGACTCGCAGAGGTGATCTCCGAACAGAAGCAGCAGCCCAGAAGTTATGTTACAGCCTGATTGAGATGTCGACTGTCCTTCTCTCTGCTTAGATCTGCATTGCTCTGCCTCAGGGGAACGAGAGCATTGGCCCCAAAGCCGACAACAGTTGCAGATATTGACTATGAGGCAACAGTCACTGAATACTGCATAGATCTGTGGTTCAACTAACTCAACACAGCCAGGGTAGCTACTTATGTATTAGGATATTTAATTTTAAGGTAATAAAATGGCGGCGGTTTGGCTATTGGGGGAGGCTGGAGGCCACGTTAAAAAAAAGTAGTAACAGTAGTAGCAGCAGCATGTAGGGAGGTCATCACTCACACAGGTAGGTGATGCTCCCAGGTAACCTGTCTGCTACCCCCTGCCTCACCTGCCCACACCACCTGTTGCTTCGCTCTCTCTCTCTCTCTCCCACACCACTTGTTGCCTCTCTCTCTCTCTCTCCCACCACTTGTTGCATCTCTCTCTCTCTCTCTCTCTCTCTCTCTCTCTCTCTCTCTCTCTGGGGGTGAGAGTGGTTCTTTTAGGATAAGGACTGAAGAGTATTAGCGCTCAGGTTTATTAGCACCAAGGCTTATTAGGACTGGGGCCTATTAGAACATGTACCTATTAGGCACGAGACAAATGTTACCAGATTCTTTATGAATTATTAATATAACTTATACTTGTGAATATTTAAACTTAATTAAAAAATCATAGCAACATAGTTACCATAACGGGGATAAAGCGACAAGCATTAAGTAGTGAGAGTACTCAGCCTTCCCGCGCTTTTCATCAATCAGTGACTGACAACAACATTTAGCGCGTCAACAAAACACACGCTGATACGACCAATCACAGCTGAGTGAGACGCGTGATTGGCCGGCCACCAGAAGACAGAAAGGGCTCTGTGGTGGTCAGTACAACGCGTTGAGGGTGAACGTTTTTTAAATTAAATTAGAGGTTGTGTGGTAAATATTTATAACACCATGAGAAAGGTTCAGAATGAGAATGAACATGTGAGCATCTCTACCAGCAGTGTCGGTATGTACAGTAGGGTTAAGTGGGCCCCAAGCCTAATAGGCCCCATCCTATCATAGCCATCAGAGTTGAATTCCATTAAAATTAGGGCCCATTAAGACTGAGGTCTATTAAGATTGGGGCCCATTAAGACTGAGGTCTATTAAGATTGGGGCCCATTAAGACTGAGGTCTATTAAGATTGGGGCCCATTAGCACTGGAGGTCTAATAAGATTGGGGCCCATTAGCACTGGAGGTCTATTAAGATTGGGGCCCATTAGCACTGGAGGTCTATTAAGATTGGGGCCCATTAGGACAGGGCCTCTCTACTAGCTTCTCACCAACAGCAATTCTAATACACCATGTACACCAAACGACCATGTGTACACCCACCAAACGACCATGTGTACACCCACCAAACGACCATGTGTACACCCACCAAACGACCATGTGTACACCACCAAACGACCAATGTACACCTACCAAACGACCATGTACACCTGCAAACGACCATGTGTACACCCACCCATTAACCATGTGTACACCCGCAGACAACCATGTACACCACCCAGCCGCCATGTGTACACCCACAGACAACCATGTGTACACCCACCAAACGACCATGTGTACACCGCAAACGACCATGTGCACCCATCAAGCAACCATGTGTACACCACCAAGACAACCATGTGTACACCCTTGACGACTGTGTATACCCACCCGAACAACCATGTGTACACCCACCAGACGACCATGTGTTGCACCTACCAGATGATCATGTACACCCGCAGACGACCATGTGTGCGCCCACCGGCGACCATGTGTACCCATCAAACGACCATGTACACCGCAGACGACCATGTACACCCACCCGACAACCATGTGTACACCTACCAGATGATCATGTGTACACCCACCAGACGACCATGTGTACGCCCACCCGACGACCATGTGTACACCTACCAGACGACCATGTGTACACCCACCAGACGACCATGTGTACACCCACCGTGCGGGCATGTACGTGCTGTGAACAATAACGTATGCAAATAAGAAATAAAGAAACATTTATATACTTCTAGCAAATATTTAAACCAGTGTGTGTGTGTGTGTGTGTGTGTACGCTTCTATGTGTGTTTCTGTGTATACAGTATGTGTGTCTACGCCTTAGAATGTGTGTGTGTGTGTTTATATATATATATATATATATATATATATATATATATATATATATATATATATATATATATATATATATATATATATATGTGTGTGTGTGTGTGTGTGTGCTGTACAGTATGTACAATACGCTATGTGCTTGGCGGTCATATGTACACGCTGGTGGTGACTGGTCCACATACTGTCACCACTACCACCAGCAGTATTGTTGTAGCGATACCAGGACAGCCTGATGCTTTTCGTCCCATATCACTAACCAGCTGCCTGTGTAAAACCTTTGAGAGGATGGTTCTTGGCAGACTCTTATATAGAATCAGAGAACACATGTCTCCTAACATAAATGGCTCCACTTTTAACTGTACATGGTGATGAAAGACACAGATGCACCACATTTCTTGACCCAAAAGCTTCATTTGATATTGCCAATAGGCAACTTATATTGCATGAACTAGCCAAAATGGATGTAGGAGGTAGGCTGTTACACTGGATAAGTGGGTACCTAACCAACAGAAGGGCTGCTGCACTGTTTCAGGGTTACATTAGTGAATTTAAAGATATGCAACTTGGTACCCCTCAAGGTGGAGTACTTAGCCCCACTTTGTTCAATGTTCTTATGAATGCATTATTAAATTTAATACCAGACAACCCCAGTAATATCTCAATCAGCTATGCTGATGATATTCTTATACATACTAAAACTCATCGTGAAATGCAAACCACCCTGAACCATGTATACGCAGCCTGTGAACACCTCGGTCTTATTATCTCCACTCAGAAAACTAAGGTGTTCAACAAACAAGCTGGTAACCGCAAACGCGGCCCCGCCAAGTTCAAGATAGGTAACAACACTATTGACTATGTTTCTTCTTTTAAATATCTTGGTGTTTCCGTCCCTTGTACCTTACCTGCCGTACAACAGCTAACCCACCAATGTACTGACAGACTGAGACCTCTTAGAAGTGGAGCGGGGTACAGCCCACATTATGGTGCTAATATTAGAATTGTTAAAACAATGTACCTAGGCTATATAAGATCTCTGATAGATTACCACACACCAGCCCTGGTCCTTCATGATGGGAAAGGCAATGACCAGCTTAAATAAAATGCAAAATAAAGCCCTCAGAATTATCCTAGGCTGTACCATGAGCATTAAAGTACTTAATATGAGGAAAGAACTAGGTATACCCAGTGTCAAAGATAGAATAATTGAAGTCAACCTCATGATAGCCCTGAGGCTTCTGCGTGGTGATCCTGATAACATTGTTTCCTTAAAATTGCTAGAATGTATGAACCATAGGACTACTGAATCTAAATGGATCCAAACTACAGCTACACATATGAAGATGTTTGGACTAGACCACCTGTACAAAGTTGAGAGACAACAGCGCTTCCTGCCACCCTGGCGGACAGTTCCCTCTGATATCACAATACCGACATATCCGCCTAAACGATTAATTATACAAAGTATTTATCTCCAACACACTATCATAAGGAGAGCTCTTGAACACATACACATCCTACAGACTGATAACATCACACAGACCATCTACACTGATGGATCTCTTAACACCGCCTGTGGGAGGGCTGGAAGTGACTCAACCTAATGGTAATACAATTGAGAAAGGAGTTAGAATTAACAGCTGGACATCCAATCTACTAGCTGCATTAGTTGCCATACTCACAGCCATTGAATTTATTGAAACCACTGTCACTGACAGTCTCATCATCACTGACTTTCTATCCTCACTACTTGCCCTTGACACCATCAACTCAAGTTGTCACGCGCTTGTCTCTGAAGCCAGACACAAATATGCGTACCATGTTGACCGGGGTGTCAAGATCCCCTCTCACATAGGCCTCATAAAACATGACAGAGTTAATGCCCTCGCCAAACTCGCGTCTAACAAAGACACTGTTGAATAAATCTGGGTCTGTCAAAAAGAACCCTTAAAACTGTAATTAGGAAGGAACTTATTGGTGAATTTGACGCAAGCAGACAAGTGCAAACAGGCACTAGTCGATCCATTGTTTACCATGATGAGATGTATCAAGTGAAACATGTATATGGAGCAAGTAACAAGATCACTAGATTACAAGATGTTGTAACCGCTAGACTAAGGTTAGGATATAAGTACCTCTGGCAGTATGTCCCGCAGGCAGATGTGAACAAGACTAAATGTAAAGTGTGTGGCCAGACATACTGCCTCACACTCATGCAGTTGTCAATAAGTCACTCTCTATGTACAGAACTAAACAAACAATATATATGAAATACTCTGTAACATTCAACACCATAATATCCTGACCACTGGGGTCTGTTATACACATCCTTTGTGACCTCTACTCTGTAACCCTTTTGTGCTACCGCTCACAGGAGGAGTATGGGGTGCACAATAAACTAGGTGCTGTACGAGGCAAAATTCAATTTAAATTCGACACCCACCAACACCACCCATTACCCACCACCACCACCAACACCACGTGAGGTGACTGTCTGGTGTGATAATCTCCGTGGTCTTGGGTCTACACTCCCTCGTGACTTTTGAAACTCTTCCCTTCATACTAAAAGGAATTAGTCGGTTAGATCGTTAGAGACATCCTTAAATCACCAGTTAAGTTAGGGGGGGGGGGGTGTGTATCAACATATTCCAGAAGTCAGAGGTGTGTTTACATCATAAGTTTGGAGTAACATTTGCCACAAGAGACCTTTGAGGAGAATCCATATTGTACCGTTATTTAGGGAAGCCAGTTAGACACGTTCTCACATCTCAAGTACACGTGGGTCTTTGACAAGCCATAAACTTTGTGGTCTTAAGTGAGTCGGCTAAGAACTGTTTCCAGAGGACTAATTCGTGGGAAATGTTGAAAGTAAGACCAACAGAGGTCCCGGACTTCTCCTTCGTGTCGGCGGCGTGAGGAGATGACAGGTGGTGCAGGAAGGCGAGGGTGAGTGTGTGGTCAAGAAGCGTGGCTGTCAGGAGCTGTCACGGGCTGTCAGCAGCTGTCACCACCCCACCATCTGCACCGTGACAGGAACATGACCCCGCCAACAGCTATAATAACGACACCCGTGACGCAAGAGTTTAATTGATGCTGATCCCGTAATATAGCGAGTGTCTGGTGAAAGGTGACACCACCACCACCACCTCCTCCCCACCTCCTCTGCAACCTGGGGAGGGGAGGAAGAGGAGGGTCGTAATGAGGAGAAAACGGAAGTGGAGAGAGAGAGAGAGACAAACAAATGAACACAAGGAACCATTGAGAACATCACCACCACTAATGCTCCAACCAACCACCATTACCAACTACCATCTTCACTACCACCACCACCACATCACAGCCAGACACCTGCTTCAGTAAGTCTTCAAGAGCAGGTTTGGGGGGGAGACCTCTCTCTCTCTCTCTCTCTCTCTCTCTCTCTCTCTCTCTCTCTCTCTCTCTCTCTCAGAAACTACAATCACTACTACTATTTCTTCACAACTACTACCACTATCTGTAACACCTACTACTACAACCTACTACTACTACTACTACTACTACTACTACTATCACCACCACCATCCCTATTTCATCCACTGCCCCTTCCTCTACCACCATTACTTCCTCAACTATAACAATTATTTTCACCCACAACCCTCTCTACTACTCTACCTACCCCCACCACCACTACCCCCACTACTATTCCCACACCCCTCCACTGCCACTACTCCCCATCACCACTACCCCCCTACCCCCACCACCACTACCCCCCTCACCCTACCCCCACCTCCCCCACTACCCCCACTACTCCCCCACCCTTCCCATCACCACTACCCCCACCCCATCACCCTCTCCCCATCACACTCCCCATCACCACTACCCCCACCCCACCCACTACTCCCCACTACCCTCTCCCCACCACCAACTTCCCATCACCACTACCCCCACTATACTACTCCCCATCACCACTACTCCCCATCACACTACCCCACTACCCCCCCCACCACCACTACCCCATCACCACTACTCCCCATCACCCCTCCCCATCACCACACCACTACCCCCACTACCACCCCCCATCAACCCCCACCTCTCCCCATCACCACACCCCCACCCCCCCCCCCCACCCCCACACACTCCCCATCACCACTACCCCACCACCACTCCCCCACTACCACTACTCCCCACCATTACCCACACCACCACTACCCCAGTCAAAGGAGCAGTAGCGATGTTGATCAGGGCTTGGCGGGGCGGTGCAAGAGTCGCCACAAACAGCTGACATGTGCAAACAAACACATCAGAGGGCGGTGCTGAGAGACGAACACTACCACACGACTGTACTACACCCTGGCACTCCGCACCTGGCACTCCCGCACCTGGCACTCCGCACCCTGGCACTCCCGCACCCTGGCTCCCGCACCCTGGCACTCCGCACCCTGGCACTCCCGCACCTGGCACTCCCGCACCCTGGCACTCCCGCACCCTGGCACTCCCGCACCCTGGCACTCCGCACCCTGGCACTCCGCACCCTGGCACTCCCGCACCCTGGCACTCCCACACCCCTGGCACTCCACCCTGGCACTCCCGCACCTGGCACTCCACACCCTGGCACTCCGCACCCTGGCACTCCAACAGACAGACAGACACAGAAACAAGAAATAGAGAGAGAGAGAGAGACAGACAGACACAGAAACAGAGAGAGAGAGAGAGGGAACAATGATTCAGACTGACTCGAACTAATGAGTCGAACACTGTGGACTACCACTTTAATGACCACTACAGGATGACTCCATTACTCTGTCACTAAACCAACCTCTGTTTTTCTGAGGGGAGGGGTGAGGGGAGGGAGGCAAGTGACAGGAGTTGGAGGGGGTGGGAAGGGGAGTGGAGGTGGAGGTGATGGGAGGAGCCTGGAGGTGGTGATGGGAGGGGCCTGGAGGTGGTGATGGGAGGAGGCAGATGGAGTGAAAAAGTAGGAAGGTGGAAAGGGGAAGGGGTGAGAGGATGGTAGAAACGAAGGTGAGAAAGAAGATTTACAGCTGAGAAATAAAATTCACATAAAGAAATGAGTGAAGAAGAGGAGACCAACAAGGACCACTGAGACACACAGACACAATGGAGAACTGAGACACACACACACACACACACACACACACACACACACTGTCTGAGAGGAATAGGCTGAGATATCCAGTGAATATCGACGACTTTGGGCGTGTGAGAGAGTGAGGGTTATTGACGGTGATAATGGTAGTGGTGATGGTGGTAGTGGTGATAGTGGTTGATGGTGGTGATGATGGTGATGTGGTGATTGGTGGTGGTAGTGGTGTGGTGGTGATGATGTGTGGTGGTGATGGTGTGGTGATGAGTGGTGATAGTGGTGGTGATGGTGGTGATGGTGGTAGTGGTGGTGGTAATTAGTGGTGGTATTAAATTGTGCTGTGGATGGTGATGGGTGGCCTGGTGGGTGGGTGGCTTGCGGGTGGGTGGGCGGTGAACGGCGGTGGCAAATGGTACTGGAATGCCAAGAGAATCCTTAAAGAGAGCAGGACTTTGGTGGATCAGGAGGAGGGGGGTGTTGGGGGAGGGGGTCTGTGAAGGAGGTAGGGTGCGTGTTGGAGCAAGGGTGTGTGTTGGAGTAAGGGTGCGTGTTGGGTGTGTATTGGGTGTGTTGGGTGTGTGTGAAAAGATTAATATCTCATTTTTTCCCGCCAAATTTCTCCCCAACAGCTGGTGTACCTCAGTGAGAGATGCAACCAGATAACACAACCCTGGTCACATACCGCTGATTGGCTATTATACCGGCTGCTACCACGGAAAGCGCGGTTATGATTGGCTGATAGCATACCGGCTCTATGGTGTTGCCTATTCTTGATTTTTACACTCCCTTATTGGCTCCTACATCCAGAAAATCGCAGTTTTGATTGGCTGATAAGAGCAACGTACACGTTTTCGATGTCGCCAGTACGTGGATTATCGCTGATTGGCCGAAGAAACCGGTATAGATAAATTTGACCGGTTGATAATATGTCCGCTGTCGATGCTGCCAATACCTGGGAATTGTGGTATTTGTAACCGGATATTGAGCAAAAAAAATGTGAAAAATAATAAGACAAATATACTGTATACCGGAATCTATAAACGAGTTATTTTATATTAATCAAGAATGTATGATAAACACTCGCTTGACCCCCAGGAGGCAATACCTGGTCTCCTGGAGTAAATTAGAATCAAACTAAAAAAAAAAACTTCGTCCATCACAGTTGGTTAGGTTAGGTTAGGATAGGTTAGGGTAGGTTAGGTTAGGTTACGTCCGGACGAAGAGGGAACGAGATGGGAGTGTGGGAACGACCCAGAAGGGAGGTAGTGGTAGAGGTACTGGTAGAGGTAATGGTACTGGTGGAGGTACTGGTAGAGGTAATGGTAGTGGTAGAGGTGGAGGTACTGGTAGAGGTACTGGTAGAGGTAATGGTAGTGGTGGAGGTACTGGTAGAGGTAATGGTAGTGGTGGAGGTACTGGTAGAGGTAATGGTAGAGGTACTGGTAGAGGTAATGGTAGTGGTAGAGGTGGAGGTACTGGTAGAGGTACTGGTGGAGGTAATGGTAGTGGTAGAGGTACTGGTAGAGGTAATGGTAGTGGTGGAGGTACTGGTAGAGGTAATGGTAGTGGTAGAGTTACTGGTAATGGTGGAGGTACTGGTGGAGGTACTGGTAGTGATACTGGTACAGGTACTGGTGGAGGTACTGGTAGTGGTGGAGGTACTGGTATTGGTAGTGGTACTGGTGGAGGTACTGGTGGGGGGTATTGGTGCTGGTGGAGTGCTGGTGCAGAGATGGTGGTGGTGGAGTGCTGGTGGGGAGTAATGGTGCTGGTGGAGGTGCTGGTGGGGTAATGGTAGTCGTGGAGGTGCTGGTGCAGAATTAATGGTACTGCTGGTGGAGGGACTGGTGGGAGTAATGGTAAAGGTAATGGTAGTCATTGGAGGTGCTGGTAGGGGTAATGGTGCTGGTGGAGGTGCTAGTACAGGGTGGTAGAGGTAATGGTAGTCGTGGAGGTGTGCTAGTGGGGTAATGGTACTGGTGGGTGCTGGTGGGGTGCTGGTAGAGGTAATGGTAGTCGTGGAGGTACTGGATAGAGGTAATGGTGGTGGTGGGTACTGGTAGGAGGTAATGGTGGGGAATTGCTGGGGGTAATGGTAGTGGTGGAGGTGCTGGTGGGGTGATGGTGGTGGTTGGAGTTGCTGGTGGGGTAGTGGTTATGGTGGGTGCTGGTGGGGTGTGGTGGTGGTGGAGTGCTGGTGGGGAGTAATGGTGGTGGAGGTGCTGGTGGGGGTGTGGGCAGGGGTACTGGTGCTGGGTGGGTGCTGGTGGGGAGTGTGGTGGTGGTTGGAGTGCTGGTGGGGAGTGTGGTGGTGGTGGGAGGTGCTGGTGGGGGTAATGGGTGGGGGTGCTGGTGGGGTGTGGTGGTGTGGTGGAACTGGTGGGGAGTGGTGGGGAGGTGCTGGTGGGGTGTGGTGGTGGTTGGAGGTGCTGGTGGGGAGTGTGGTGGTGGTGGGGTGCTGGTGTGGGTGGGTGCTGGTTGGGTGCTGGTGGTGATGCTGGTACAGGTGCTGGGTGGAGGGTACTGGTAGTGGTGGAGGTAATGGTATTGGTAGTGGTACTGGTAGTGGTGGAGGTACTGGTAGAGGTACTGGTGGAAGTAATGGTAGTGGTGGAGGTACTGGTAGTGGTGGAGGTACTGGTAGTGGTGGAGGTACTGGTAGTGGTAGAGGTACTGATAGTGGACAAAGAGAAGAGAGTCAGTGGCCTTGTGTGTGTGTGTGTGTGCACCACGAAAACTCCCCCACATCCCTTTACAAAACACAAAATCAAAACAAAAACAGAGTAAAACAAAAAACATACATAAAACAAATAATATAATGTAAGCTCTTCCCGACAAAGTTCTTCCATCAGCCTGTAATTATACGAGGTCTCAGATTTTACCAGATTATAAACAGGGACAACACGCAAATTACTCCGCCAGATTTTCACTTTTGCGACGATATCTTGCCGAGGTGGTGGTGGTGGGGGGGGAGATGCTGGAGAGAGAGAGGTAAGGTATTTTTCGAGAGATTTCTTGTTATTTGGTGGTGAGATATATTGAGATATAAAACTATTTGGTGATGAAAACAGACCCGAGAAATATAGAGAGAATGAGAAACGACAGACTTCAATCTAGTGACTTTCCCTTGAGAATCACGAGAGAGAGAGAGAGAGGTGTGCGAATCAGTTACCGGCTAAATAAAAGTTGCATTACCGTCTCAATAAAAGATGAGTTACCGGCTAAATAAAAGATGAGTTACCGGTTAAATAAAAGATGAATTACCGGTTAAATAAAAGATGAGTTACCGGCTAAATAAAAGATGAATTACCGGTTAAATAAAAGATGAGTTACCGGTTAAATAAAAGATGAGTTACCGGCTAAATAAAGAGGAAGACGACCTACACGTGTTGAGTCTCACCCGGACCCGGCGCGGCAAAACACATAAATCCACCGTGGGCGCATGTCCCTTGTCGCCTACCTCACGTCTGCTCACTGTCGCCCGTCTCATTTACTGCTGCCTGCACTGTTGCCCGTCTCATTTACTGCTGCCTGCACTGTTGCCCGTCTCATTTACTGCTGCCTGCACTGCTGGTTCGAGTCATGCTCCATTCATATGCTTTGTCATTGTATAATTACGTTCAACACCCAGTTATTGTGTAGTTAATTGCAGTGTGTTGGTTAGGTTAGGTTACGATTAAATTTGGTTAGGTTATGGTTAAATTTGGTTAGGTTAGGTTAAGGTTAGGTTAGATTACGGTTAAATTTGGTTAAGTTATGGATAAATTTGGTTAGGTTAGGTTAAGGTTAGGTTAGGTTACGATTAAATTTGGTTAGGTTATGGTTAAATTTGGTTAGGTTAGGTTAAGGTTAGGTTAGATTACGGTTAAATTTGGTTAAGTTATGGATAAATTTGGTTAGGTTAGGTTAAGGTTAGGTTAGATTACGGTTAAATTTGGTTAAGTTATGGATAAATTTGGTTAGGTTAGGTTAAGGTTAGGTTAGATTACGGTTAAATTTGGTTAAGTTATGGATAAATTTGGTTAGGTTAGGTTAAGGTTAGGTTAGGTTAGGTTCCGACTGTGGTAGGGTGCGGCCGCGTGGACTAGATCGGTGTTTCCTCTTGTTGATCACATGTTGACGACAAAATTTACGCTCGTTTACGTTACGTTACGTTACGTTAGATTGACATAAAGATGGTTAAGCTTTTGGTGATATAAGCTGGGGGATAATGTTCAGTTGATCCGCCAGAATGTAGGCCATAAGCAGTTGAGACTCGCAGGCAGGACCCGAGACTCGCAGGCAGGACCCGAGACTTAATTGTATGTGGGAGAGTCTTACCTGGACACCCACACCTGAGGGAGTCCAGGACTGAGTGACGCCCACCGATTGGTCCCTGTCCTCCATAATGCGTGCTGATTGGTTCTTATCTTCCATAATGCGTGCTGATTGGTTCTTATCTTCCATAATGCGTGCTGATTGGTTCTTATCTTCCATAATGCGTGCTGATTGGTTCGTATCCACCATAATGAGTGATAATTGGTTCTTATCCCCCGTTATGCATGATGATTAGTTCTTATCTATGATGACTCTCTCTCTCTCTCTCTCTCTCTCTCACACCACAACGCACACACACACGTTCCTTGAGCTGTTATCTATCTCACCATGTACACCTCTTAAATGGTGAAATGTGTGTGTGTGTGTGTGTGTGTGTGTGTGTGTGTGTGTGTGTGTGTGTGTGTGTGTGTGTGTGTGTGTGGCTGTATACCTGTCTATATCTCGACCCACCTCCTAAATATCTACTTATTCGTCTGTCTACCTACAATCCTCCCAAGCTGTCTGTCTGTCTGTCTCTGTCTGTCTGTCTGTCTGTCTGTCTGTCTGTCTGTCTGTCTCTGTTTTTGTCTGTCTGTCTGTCTGTCTGTCTGTCTCTGTCTGTCTGTGTCTTTCTTTTGTCTGTGTCTGTCTGTGTCTGTCTGTCTGTCTGTCTGTCTGTCTGTCTGTCTGTCTGTCTGTCTATCAAGCCAGCCCTCCGGTGTTGATGAAGAACTAGACAGCAAGACACGATCAAAACTAATGGTAGCGGTAATCTTGCCTCAGAACCTTGAAGTAAAATACACATCTTATTCTCGGAAAATCTTTGAGAAATTACAGTGGTACATCTCAGAGAAAACGTGTGGTGGTGGGTGTGGTGGAATGTGGTTGGTGTGGTGGAATGTGGCTGGTGTGGTGGAACGTGGTGGGTGTGGTGGAATGTGGTGGGTGTGGTGGAATGTGGTTGGTTTGGTGGAATGTGGTTGGTGTGGTGGAATGTGGTGGGTGTGGGGAATGTGGTGGGTGTGGTGGAATGTGGTTGGTGTGGTGGAATGTGGTTGGTGTGGTGGAATGTGGTGGGTGTGGTGGAATGTGGGTGTGGTGGAATGTGGGTGGTGTGGGGGTGGCTGGTGTGGTGGAATGTGGTTGGTGTGGTGGAATGTGGCTGGTGTGGTGGTGTGGGGTGGCTGGTGTGGTAGAATGTTGTGGTGCTTGTTGTTGTTGTTGGTGGTGGTTGTGGAGCAGGATATGATAATGGTTTTGGTGGTGGTAGTGGTTGTAATAGTGGTAGTGGTGATAGTGGTAGTGGTGGTGATAGTGGTAGTGGTGGTGATAGTGGCAGTGGTGGTGATAGTGGTAGTGGTGGTGATAGTGGTGATTATTACACAATTTTTTTTATAATTTTCATTTACGTAAATGTTCTCATTTAACCTAACCTAACCTAACCTAACCTAACCAAAATATATATGGATATATTCCGTGACTCAGGTATTTTGACTTCACATATAAAAGTAATATTTTCTTGGAATAGTTTAATTTTTCTTAAGAAGTAAAAGCTAATTTCACCAGTCGCCAAATTATATAAGTTATAATTAATTTATTTATTATTTTCAGGTATTAAAAAAATGACTTGTTTTGGAGAGTTGGCAACTTGTTAATTAAATCAGATTTGATTTAATTGTTAAACGTGTGCTAATTTTATCACCAAACACTTCTTTAAAAAAATTACCTACTCAAGTCTTTCCTGTTTTCGTTTAAATAATAACCAAATCTATAATGAACCAGACGGGGATTATTTTTTTTTTTTTTACCAATTACTAAAAAATTAATAATCAAGACTCACAAGGAATCTGGTAACAGTGGTCATACAACAGGAAGAAAAACCAGACGTGAATTCAACCCTTTCATAATTTTTTTTCCCAGGACACGATTAATGTTGTATTTACGACAACTCAAGGAAAAAAAATTATTGAAATAAATTCTTAAAGCGTGACAGTGTGGCTTGAATATTATAGTGGAATTTTATGGTCAAATTTTAATCTTTTTCTGCAGAATTTGTTTGATTCCTCTGTGTCTGATGTTACGATGTTACGTGTGTTACTTGCTGTTACAGAGAGAGAGAGAGAGAGAGAGAGAGAAACTTGTCTCCACTGATATTATTTTACCAAGGTTTCTTAAGACAGTCACTGGTGAAGATAATGAAAACACTAAATTTACTGAGAATTATTATTTTAACCGTGTTCTGCTCTCTCTCTCTCTCTCTCTCTCTCTCTGTAAGGAATCACCTAATTTTATGCACCACAGCGTCGCCTACCACCACAGCACTACACCACTACCCACACACTACCACACACCACTACCCACACCACTGCACCACCACCCACGCCACCACCCACACCACACTACACCACACCCCACACACACCACCACCACACTACTACCCACACACCACACACACACACACACCACCACTACACCCCACCACCACCACCACCCACTACCCACACACACACACACCCACCCACCCACACCACACCACCACACACCACCACCCACACACAGACCACTACCACCACCCACCACACCACCACCACCCACCACTACACCACACCACACACCACACCCACACCACCACACCACCACCCCACACCACACCACACCCACACCACACCCACACCCCCACACCACCACACCCTACACCACACCACCACCACCCACACACACCACCACCACACACCACACACCACCACCCACACACCACACCACCCACACCACCACCTACACCACTGCCCACACCACCACCACCACCACCCACCCACCCCACCACACCACACCACACCACCACCACCCCACACCACACCACCCACACCACACACCACCACACACACACCACCACCCACACCACTACACCACACTCACACCCACACCACACCACCACCCACACACCACTACCCACACCACTACACCACCACCCACACCACTACACCACCACCCACACACCACACCACCCACACACCACACACCACCACCCACACACCACTACACCACCACCCACACCACTACACCACTACACCACTACACCACCACCACACCACTCACACCACACACCACTACCCACACCACCACACCACCCACCCACACACCATCACCCACACCACTACACCACCACCCACACCACTACACCACCACCCACACACCACAGCCAACAGCAATAATCAAATATTCAAGGTCACAATACAGAGGTCAGTGAGGAAGACCGAGACCTCCACACTGTAATCCTTCTGTGCTAACCGCCCACAACAGGAATAAAAGGGTACAATAAACTAGCCACTGTCCTTCAACACCACCACTGTTACCTTCCCACCTCTACCACACCACCACCACCTCTACCACACCTCCACTATCACCACCACTATCACCACCCTACCACACCACCACCTCTACCACACCTCTACTACCACCACCACTATCACCACCACTATCACCACCTCTACCACACCAACCTCTACCACACTTACTACCACCACCACTAACATTCTTATTCAATCAACTAGAATTAAATAGGTAAAAATCAGACCATAAGTTACCTGAAGAAATAAGGCAGAAGAGGGAAGAGTTCCGTTGATTAGGTTGAGAATTGAATCGAATTTTTGGATGGAAATTGTCAAAGAGAGAGAGAGAGAGAAAAGAGAGAGAGAGAGATCAGACAGAAACCAAAAACTTGAAATTAAGAAAATAAACAAATTTCAAAAATAAAGTCCGCGTGAAAATAAAACCTTGGAGACTTATTTTGCCCAATTTTATTATTTTTTTTCTTCAGAAATGGCAATTTTTTCCCACATTTTAAAACGTTAGCAAATTTTCCTACAAATCAGTTATTTTCTTATAAGCGTTAGCTATTTTCCGACATTAGGCTATTTTTTATAAAGGTTAGCTAGTTTTCCTACAATTCAGCTATTTTATATACATATATATATAGTTTTTTTTTCACAAACTTTAGCTATTTTCAATTTAAACTTTTCAGATACAAGTTTTAGGCCCTTAAACCACTTGTATGTAAAGTCACCAATTTTCTTTTAATCTATACAAGTAGGATTATATTTTCCTTCTACTTTGGCGGATTTCCGGTTTGCATTTAAGTCCATTAAGACGTGAATTATTTCCGGGTCACATTATCTCTTACATACACACACTAGTGACCTGAAGAAGGAAGAAGAAGAAGAAGAAGAAGAAGAAGAAGAAAGAAGAAGAAGAAGAAGAAGAAGAAGAAGAAGAAGAAGAAGAAGAAGAAGAAGAAGAAGAAGAAGAAGAAGAAGAAGAAGAAGAAGAAGAAGAAGAAGAAGAAGAAGAAGAAGAAGAAGAAGAAGAAGAAGAAGAAGAAGAAGAAGAAGAAGAAGAAGAAGAAGAAGAAGAAGAAGAAGAAGAAGAAGAAGAAGAAGAAGAAGAAGAAGAAGAAGAAGAAGAAGAAGAAGAAGAAGAAGAAAAGAAGAAGAAGAAGAAGAAGAAGAAGAAGAAGAAGAAGAAGAAGAAGAAGAAGAAGAAGAAGAAGAAGAAGAAGAAGAAGAAGAAGAAGAAGAAGAAGAAGAAGAAGAAGAAGAAGAAGAAGAAGAAGAAGAAGAAGAAGAAGAAGAAGAAGAAGAAAAGAAGAAGAAGAAGAAGAAGAAGAAGAAGAAGAAGAAGAAGAAGAAGAAGAAGAAGAAGAAGAAGAAGAAGAAGAAGAAGAAGAAGAAGAAGAAGAAGAAGAAGAAGAAGAAGAAGAAGAAGAAGAAGAAGAAGAAGAAGAAGAAGAAGAAGAAGAAGAAGAAGAAGAAGAAGAAGAAGAAGAAGAAGAAGAAGAAAGAAGAAGAAGAAGAAGAAGAAGAAGAAGAAGAAGAAGAAGAAGAAGAAGAAGAAGAAGAAGAAGAAGAAGAAGAAGAAGAAGAAGAAGAAGAAGAAGAAGGAAGGAAGAAGAAGAAGAAGAAGAAGAAGAAGAAGAAGAAGAAGAAGAAGAAGAAGAAGAAGAAGAAGAAGAAGAAGAAGAAGAAGAAGAAGAAGAAGAAGAAGAAGAAGAAGAAGAAGAAGAAGAAGAAGAAGAAGAAGAAAAGAAGAAGAAGAAGAAGAAGAAGAAGAAGAAGAAGAAGAAGAAGAAGAAGAAGAAGAAGAAGAAGAAGAAGAAGAAGAAGAAGAAGAAGAAGAAGAAGAAGAAGAAGAAGAAGAAGAAGAAGAAGAAGAAGAAGAAGAAGAAGAAGAAGAAGAAGGTGCCATTGTTTGTGTATGATAATCTCAGCAATCGGCTCACATACGGGAAGAGACAGGTGTGGTGGGCGTGGAAGGGGGTGGGCGGGGTGTGGTGGAGGTGGGGGTGGTGTGTGAGGTGGTGAGATGGGTGGTGTGGAGTGGGAGAGGTGGGGGGATGATGGTGTTGCAGGAGGTGGTCAAAGTCTTACGAGTGCTGACGATAAATATGGGTCAGTGGCGAGGATTTTAACGATAGGGTTTCAACACAAAGAACATCTTTACTACAGTAATTTAAGGGGTGATGGCAATACAGTGTTGTTGTTGTTGTTGTTATTATTATTATTATTATTATTATTATTATTTTAAATATTATTATTATTATTATTAAATATTATTATTATTATTAATATTATTATTATTATTATTATTATTATTAAATATTATTATTATTATTATTATCAAAATTACATTCTTTACAACTATAATTTTATATTATTTTGCCCTGTACAGCAGTTGTGTTTATTGTGCACCCATACCCTCCTGTGAGCGGTAGCACAAAGTTACAGAGTAGAGGTCAGGATGTGTATAACAGACCCCAGTGGTGGATATTATAATAATGTTACAGAGTATTTCATATATATTGTTTGTTTACTTGTACATGAGATGACTTATTGACAACTGCATGAGTGAGGCAGTATGTCTGGCCACACACTTTACATTTAGTCTTGTTCACATCTGCTTGAGGGATATACGCCATAGTGTACTATATGTCTGGCCACACTCTTTACATTTAGTCTTGTTCACATCTGCTTGAGGATATACTGCCAGAGTGTGGAGGCAGTATGTCTGGCCACACACTTTACATTTAGCTTATCACATCTGCTTGAGGGATATACTGCTGATGTGTGGCTATATGTCTGGCCACACACTTACATTTAGTCTTGTTCACATTCGTTGAGGATATACTGCCAGAGTGTGTGGCCATATGTCTGGCCACACACTTACATTTAGTCTTGTTCACATCTGCTTGAGGATACATACGCCAGAGTGTGTAATATATGTCTGGCCACACACTTTACATTTAGTCTTGTTCACATCTGCTTGAGGGATATACTGCCAGAGTGTCATATAGTCTGGCCACACACTTTACATTAGTCTTGTTCACATCTGCTTGAGGATATACTGCCAGAGTGTGAGGCACTATGTCTGGCCACAAACTTTACATTTAGTCTTGTTCACATCTGCTTAAGGAACATACTGCCAGAGGTACTTATATCCTAACCTTAGTCTAGGAAAGATGAAGCGACCTGGTTGAGCCCAGATTCTTTCTACTCCTACTGTATTTCAGCTTCACCACTTTTTCTTCAACCCCTAATAATCTTCTTTCACCTCGTAACTAATGACCTGTTCCGTTTCACTTGATACATCTCATCATGGTAAACAATGGATCGAATAGTGCCTGTTTGCACTTGTCTGCTTGTGTTAAATTCATCAACAAGTACTACTGTGTGTGTGTGTGTGTGTGTGTGTGTGTGTGTGTTCAGGTTTAGCGTAGGGTAGAGTAGGGTGGACACTAGGGTACGTGGAGAGAAGGAGGATAGGGAGGTAACGCTGATGACCGGGTGAGGAAGGCCTGAGGCATGGGCGTAGGTCAGGCTCTCTGGGACTCCCGCCTGTAACACGCCCATCTGCCCTAGGAGAGAGAGAGAGAGAGAGAGAGACTGTGTGTGTGTGTGTGTGTGTGTGTGTGTGTACAGAAGTGCACATGTATTAGGGAGTGACTGTACATGTATGTGTAGAGACAGATGTGTGCAGGTGATGTAGAGAGACAGGTGTGTACAGGGTGATGTAGATGTAGAGACAGGTGTGTACAGGAGATGTAGATGTAGAGACAGGTGTGTACAGGTGATGTAGATGTAGAGACAGGTGTGTACAGGTGATGTAGATGTAGAGACAGGTATGTACAGGTGATGTAGACGTAGAGACAGGTGTGTACAGGTGATGTAGATGTAGAGACAGATGTGTACAGGTGATGTAGATGAGAGACAGGCAGGTGATGTAGATGTAGAGACAGATGTGTAGCAGGTGATGTAGATAGAGACAGGTGTGTACAGGTGATGTAGAGAGACAGGTGTGTACAGGTGATGTAGATGTAGAGACAGGTATGTACAGGTGATGTAGACGTAGAGACAGGTAAGCAGGTGATGTAGATGTAGAGACAGATGTGTACAGGTGATGTAGATGAGAGACAGGTGTGTACAGGTGATGTAGATGGTAGAGACAGATGTGTACAGGTGATGTAGATGTAGAGACAGGTGTGTACAGGTGATGTAGATGTAGAGACAGGTGTACAGGTGATGTAGATGTAGAGACAGATGTGTACAGTGATGTAGATGTAGAGACAGGTGTACAGGAGATGTAGATGTAGAGACAGGTGTGTACAGGTGATGTAGATGAGAGACAGATGTGTACAGGTGATGTAGATGTAGAGACAGATGTGTGCTGGGATGTAGATGTAGAGACAGGTGTGTACAGGTGATGTAGATGTAGAGACAGGTGTGTACAGGTGATGTAGATGTAGAGACAGGTGTACAGGTGATGTAGATGTAGAGACAGGTGTGTACAGGTGATTTAGATGAGAGACAGGTGTACAGGTGATGTAGATGTAGAGACAGTGTGTACAGGTGATGTAGATGTAGAGACAGGTGTGTACAGGTGATTTAGATGTAGAGACAGGTGTACAGGTGATGTAGATGTAGAGACAGGTGTGTACAGGTGATGTAGATGTAGAGACAGGTGTGTACAGGTGATGTAGATGTAGAGACAGGTGTGTACAGGTGATTTAGATGTAGAGACAGGTGTGTACAGGTGATGTAGATGGAGAGACAGGTGTACAGGTGATGTAGATAGAGACAGGTGTGTACAGGATGTAGATGTAGAGACAGGTGTGTACAGGTGATGTAGATGAGACAGGTGTGTCAGGAGATGTAGATGTAGAGACAGGTGTGTACAGGTGATGTAGATGAGAGACAGATGTACAGGTGATGAGATGTAGAGACAGGTGTGTACAGGTGATGTAGATGAGACAGGTGTGTACAGGAGATGTAGATGTAGAGACAGATGTGTACAGGTGATGTAGACGTAGAGACAGGTGTGTACAGGTGATGTAGACGTGGAGACAGGTGTGTACAGGTGATGTGTATGTATATGTACAGGTGTATAGTGATCTCAGGGCAGGTGGGCAGGTGTGTGGTTGCGACAGTACTCCCACCTGACGAAGGCCATGATGGTGTAGTGGCCACATTATTAAGGTTTCTGACTTAGTACAGCATGAGACCCTTCTAGTAACGTGTGTGTGTGTGTGTGTGTGTGTGTGTGTGTGTGTGTGTGTGTGTGGGATCGTTATAGCTGTGGCAGTATTAGTTGTGTGGTAGTGATAGTAGTAGAAATAGTGGTGATAGTAATAATGGTGGCAGAACACGAGTGATGTCAGTGGTGGAAGCAGCATGCATGGTGGTGGCACAGAGGAGGGAAGTAGAGGAAGGGGAGAGGAAGGAGGGGGGGAAGAGGAGGGGGGAAGAGGGGGAGAGGGGGAAAGGGGAAGAGGAGGAAGGGGGAAGAGGAGGGAAGGAAGAGGAGGGAAGGGAAGAGGAGGAGAGGCGAGAGGAGGGAGGGCAAGGAGGAGGAGGGGCAAGAGGAGAGCTAAGATAAGATGTATCAGAGAGAGTGATAATGAGGTCCAGGCAGGTGGCTATGTGAACGGTGACACTGACACCATGCTGCCCCTCACCCCTCCCTCTCCCCCCACCTCCCCCTCACCCTCCATCTCCCTCACCCCCTCCTTCCCTCACCCCTCCTCTCCCCACACCCGCCTCCCTCACCCTCCCTCACCCGACCTCCCTCATCCTCTCCTCACCCTCCCTCCCCTCCTTCCCCACACCCCCCTCCCTCACCCCTACCTCCCTCACACCTCTCCCTCACACCTCCTCCCTCTCCCTCACCCCTCCCTCCCTCACCCCCTCCCCCTCCCCCTCACCCTCCTTGTCTCGCCTCACCCCGTCTTACCCTTACCCACGCCTCTCACAACAAGACCTGTTAGATGTCACCTCAACAGCCGATGGATGACGTCAACAACAGATGGATGACGTCAACACAACAGATGATGGATGACGTCAACACAACAGATGATGGATGACGTCAACACAACAGATGATGGATGACGTCAACACAACAGATGATGGATGACGTCAACACAACAGATGATGGATGACGTCAACACAACAGATGATGGATGACGTCAACACAACAGAGAAACCAAATGGAGCAACCAACAGATGATGGATGACGTCAACACAACAGATGATGGATGACGTCAACACAACAGATGATGGATGACGTCAACACAACAGATGATGGATGACGTCAACACAACAGATGATGGATGACGTCAACACAACAGATGATGGATGACGTCAACGCGATGGATGACGTCAACACAACAGATGATGGATGACGTCAACACAACAGATGATGGATGACGTCAACACAACAGATGATGGATGACGTCAACACAACAGATGATGGATGACGTCAACACAACAGATGATGGATGACGTCAACGCAACAGATGATGGATGACGCAACGCAACAGATAGGATGACGTCAACACAACAGATGATGGATGACGTCAACAACAGATGATGGATGACGTCAACACAACAGATGATGGATGACGTCAACACAACAGATGATGGATGACGTCAACACAACAGATGATGGATGACGTCAACGCGATGATGACGTCAACACAACAGATGATGGATGACGCCACAACAGATGATGGATGATGTCAACACAACAGATGATGGATGACGTCAACACACCAGTTGGTGGATGATGTCAGCGAACAGCTGATGGATGACGTCACCACAACAGTGATGGATGACGCACAACAGCTGATGGATGACGTCACCACAACAGCTGATGGATGACGTCACCACAACAGCTGATGGATGACGTCACCACAACAGCTGATGGATGACGTCAGCGGAACACTAGTACACAAGTGGCTGCGGTTGTTACAGAAGTGGCTCTAGAGGTCTGGCTTTGGGACGATGGCTTGGGTAGGGAAGTGGCTTGAGGCTGTGTGTGTGTGGAGAGGTCTTAAACGTGAGGCTGCATAAAACTACCTTAACCATTCCTCTACCAAGCCCACCTACTTAAACACACACACACACACACACACACACACACACACACACACACACACACACACACACTCCATACAGCACACAATGGACAAAGGATGTATGTACCTATGTAAAGTTAGGTACCCATTAACAGCTGGGTCGACTAGAAGTGCCCTGGATGCGAACCAACAGCCTCAAGACGGGGTCGGCTTTATATCCATTAGGCCACCGCCCTTAATCACTGATAAAGGTGTGTGTACTGCACCAGGTGTGTACTGCACCAGGTGTGTACTGCACCAGGTGTGTAGTGCACGTGTGTGTGCACTGCACCAGGTGTGTGTAGTGCACCAGATGTGTGTACTGCACCAGGTGTGTGTAGTCACCAGATGTGTACTGCACCAGGTGTGTGTAGTGCACCAGGTGTGTGTACTGCACCAGGTGTGTGTACTGCACCAGGTGTGTGTACTGCACCAGGAGTGTGTACTGCACCAGGTGTGTGTAGTGCACCAGATGTGTGTACTGCACCAGGTGTGTGTAGTGCACCAGGTGTGTAGTGCACCAGGTGTGTGTGTACTGCACCAGGAGTGTACTGCACCAGGTGTGTGTGGTGCACCAGTGTGTGTGTGTACTGCACCAGGGTGTGTACTGCACCAGGTGTGTAGTGCACCAGGTGTGTGTACTGCACCAGGTGTGTGTGTACTGCACCAGGTGTGTGTGTGTACTGTACCAGGGTGTGTGTGTACTGCACCAGGTGTGTACTGCACCAGGTGTGTGTGTACTGCACCATGTGTGTACTGCACCAGGTGTGTGTGTGTACTGCACGCGTGTGTGTACTGCACCGGGTGTGTGTGTACTGCACCAGGTGTGTACTGCACCATGTGTGTTCTGCACCGGTGTGTGTACTGCACCAGGTGTGTGTGTACTGCACCAGGTGTGTGTACTGCACCAGGTGTGTGTGTACTACACCAGGTGTGTGTACTGCACCAGGTGTGTACTGCACCAGGTGTGTACCACCGGTGTGTGTGTACTGCACCAGGTGTGTGTACTGCACCAGGTGTGTGTACTGCACCAGGTGTGTGTACTGCACCGGGTGTGTGTACTCATCAGGTGTGTGTACTGCAAGGTGTGTGTCTGCATCAGGTGTGTGTGTACTGCACCAGGTGTGTGTACTGCACCAGGTGTGTGCACTGCACCAGGTGTGTGTACTGCACCAGGTGTGTTGCACAGGTGTGTACTGCACCAGGTGTGTGTGTACTGCACCAGGTGTGTGTACTGCACCAGGTGTGTGTACTGCACCAGGGTGTGTGTACTGCACCAGGTGTGTACTGCACCAGGTGTGTGTGCACTGCACCAGGTGTGTACTGCACCAGGTGTGTGTGTACTGCACCAGGTGTGTACTGCACCAGGTGTGTACTGCACCAGGTGTGTGTGCACACCAGGTGTGTACCAGGTGTGTGTACTGCACCAGGTGTGTGTGCTGCCAGGTGTGTGTGTCTGCACCAGGTGTGTGTGCTGCAGGGTGTGTGTGCACCAGGTGTGTGTGCTGCACCAGGGTGTGTGTACTGCACCAGGTGTGTGTGCTCCATCAGGTGTGTGTACTGCACCAGGTGTGTGTACTGCACCAGGTGTGTGTGCTGCACCAGGTGTGTGTGCTGCACCAGTGTGTGTGTACTGCACGGGTGTGTACTGCACAGGTGTACTGCACCAGTGTGTACTGCACCGGGTGTCTGCACCAGGTGTGTGTGGACACCAGGTGTGTGTCGTGTGTACTGCACCAGTGTGTACTGCACCAGGTGTTGTACTGCACCGGGTGTGTGCTGCATCAGGTGTGTGTACTGCACCAGGTGTGTGTACTGCACCAGTGTGTGCACCGGGTGTGTGTGCCTGCAATGGGTGTGTGTACTGCACCAGGTGTGTGTACTGCCAGGTGTGTACTGCACCAGGTGTGTGTGGTGCACCAGGTGTGTGTGTGCTGCCAGGTGTGTGTGACTGCACCAGGGTGTGTGTGTACTGCACCAGGTGTGTGTGTGTACTGCACCAGGTGTGTGTACTGCACCAGGTGTGTGTGGACTGCACCAGGTGTGTGTACTGCACCAGGTGTGTGTGGACTGCACCAGGTGTGTGTACTGCACCAGGTGTGTGGCACTACCAGGTGGTGTACTGCACCAGGTGTGTGTGTACTGCACCAGGTGTGTACTGCACCAGGTGTGTGTGACTGCACCAGGTGTGTGTGTACTGCACCAGGTGTGTGTGTACTGCACCAGTGTGTACTGCACCGGGTGTTGTACTGCACCAGGTGTGTGTGTGGACTGCACCAGGTGTGTGTGCCACCAGGTGTGTGTGCTGCACCAGTGTGTGCACTGCAGGTGTGTGTACTGCATCAGGTGTGTACTGCATCAGGTGTGTGTACTGCAGTGTGTGCTGCACCAGGTGTGTGTGCTGCAATGGGTGTGTGCTGCCAGGTGTGTGTACTGCACCAGGTGTGCTGCACCAGGTGTGTGTGGTGCACCAGGTGTGTGTGCTGCACCAGGTGTATGCAACAGGTGTGTGTGTGTGTACTGCACCAGGTGTGTGTGTGTGCAGGTGTGTGCTGCACCAGGTGTGTGTGGACTGCACCAGGTGTGTGTGCTGCACCAGGTGTGTGTGTGGACTGCACCAGGTGTGTGTGTGCAACAGGTGTGTGTACTGCACCAGGTGGTGTACTGCACCAGGTGTGTGTACTGCACCAGGTGTGTACTGCACCAGGGTGTGTGTAGTGCACTGGGTGTGTGTGTACTGCACCAGGTGTGTACTGCACCAGGTGTGTGTGTGTACTGCACCAGGTGTGTGTGTGTACTGCACCAGGTGTGTGTGCTGCACCAGGTGTGTGTGGACTGCACCAGGTGTGTGTGTGCTGCACCAGGTGTGTGCTGCACCAGGTGTGTGTGGACTGCACCAGGTGTGTGTGCTGCACCAGGTGTGTGTGCTGCCAGGTGTGTGTACTGCACCAGGTGTGTGCTGCACCAGGTGTGTGTGCTGCACCAGGTGTGTGCTGCAGGTGTGTGTGTGCTGCCAGGTGTGTGCTGCCACCAGGTGTGTGTGCTGCACCAGGTGTGTGCACCAGGTGTGTGTGACTGCACCAGGTGTGTGTACTGCACCAGGTGTGTGTGCAGTGTGTCGCAGGTGTGTGTGCTGCACCAGGTGTGTGTACTGCACAGGTGTGTGTGCTGCACAGGTGTGTGTGCGCCAGGTGTGTGTGTGACTGCACCAGGTGTGTGTGTGTACTGCACCAGGTGTGTGTGTGCGCAGGTGTGTGTGCTGCACCAGGTGTGTGTGCTGCACCAGGTGTGTGTGTGCTGCACCAGGTGTGTGTGTACTGCACCAGGTGTGTGTGCTGCACCAGGTGTGTGTGCTGCACCAGGTGTGTGTGTTCACCAGGTGTTGTGTGTGCTGCAGGTGTGGTTCCCAGGTGTGTGGACTGCACCAGGTGTGTGTGCTGCACCAGGTGTGTGTACTGCAGGTGTGTGTGTGTGCACAGGTGTGTGTGACTGCACCAGGTGTGTGTGCTGCACCAGGTGTGTGTACTGCACCAGGTGTGTGTGTGTACTGCACCAGGTGTGTGCTGCACAGGTGTGCCAGGTGTGTGTACTGCACCAGGTGTTGTGTGTACTGCACCAGGTGTGTGTACTGCACCAGGTGTGTGATGCACCAACCAGGTGTGTGCTGCACCAGTGTGTGTACTGCACAGGTGTGTGTGTGCACCAGGTGTGTGTGTACTGCACCAGGTGTGTGTACTGCACCAGGTGAGTACAGGTAAGTACAGTATATTATCTTGTCACAAGTTATATGTTCTTATTTACTAAATCATCTGGTCTTTATTTGTCTCTGATCATGTGTGTTCTTTGTACCTTCCCTCCTTCCCTCCACAGTCCCTCCTCCCTCCCTCCACAGTCCCTCCCTCCCTCCCTCCTCCCTCCCCTCCTCCTCTCCGTCTTCCCTCTTCAGTCCCTCCTTAGCCTCCCTCCTCCCCTCCACAGTCCCTCCCTCCTCCCTCCCTCACAGTCCCTCCCTCCCTCCTCCCTCCTCCACAGTCCCTCCCTCCTTCCTCCAGTCCCTCCCTCCCCTCCACAAGTCCCTCCTCTCGTCTTCCCTCCAAATATCTACGACTCTCCAACATGGATGTACAAAGGGAAAATCTTGACTAACAAATCTGCTGACGTTTTTAGGAAAGTCTTCGAGAGTAGTAGATAATGGCGATAATTACGATGTTATTTACTTAGACTTTAGCAAAGCATTTGACAGAGTACCGCCTCAGAGGCTTCTGAGAAAAAGTTCCGCCTCAGAGCTCAAGAAAGTCAAGCCCCTGGTATCAGGGAAAGTTTTAAATTGGATAAAATCGTGGCTCACCGATAGAACACAGAGACGTAGATGGAGTGAAATCTGAGTGGGCTGTGTAACTATGGGGTTCACAGGGGTCAGTACTGGGCCTACTCTTGTTCATAATCTACATAAACGATGTAGATACTGGGATCATTAGTGACATCAGCAAGTTTGCGGATGACACTAAAATGAACAAGGATGCAATGCACTACAGGAGGATTTAAATAAACTGCAGGAATTGGCAGAGAAATGGCAAATGATATTCAACACCAGCAAGTGCAGTGTACTTAATATTGGAAGAACAAATACTGTCAATGTATACAGCCTTAACAACATCAACCTAGAGAAGTCGACTTGTGAAAGAGACTTAGGGGTATAATAAAGCCCAAGCCTACGGCCTAGAAAACAGTGCGTTAATGTTCGAAATAAAGGCAAACAGGTATTAGGTTTTATATCTAGAAGTGTAAGTAACAAGAGTGGAATCTTATTAGCAACTATATCTTGCGCTAGTCAGGCCGCACCTCGCTTATGCGGTTCAGTTCTGTGCAACAGTTAAGATTGGATAAGTTAAGGTTTAGGAGGGAGATAGGAAGGAACTGGTTCACAAATAAGGTGGTGGACGAGTGGAACAAGCTTAACAACTTTGTAGTAAGTGCTGGAATGCTGAAAGTTTTAAAAGGAGGCTAGATAGATTCATGGATGATAAAGTGGTAGTAACTCTCGACAGGAGCTGCCATGCACAGGCAACAGCCTATTGCAGACTCCTTATGTTCTTATGTTCACATCCTCTTCCTCCTCCTCTCCATAGGCCCTCCTCTCCTTCCCCTCCCACAGTCCCTCCCTCCTTCCCCCCCTCCCTGGTGTGCTCCAAGACGCGGATTAGGTCGTGCGAGTCACAGATGTCATCCGTTCCTCTAAGTCTTGATTATAAAAGGTGAACCACCTCCACGGCCACCTCCACACACACGCCACCACCACACACAGCCACCACCACCACCACCTCCACACGGCCACCACCACCTCCACACGGCCACGACCTCCCACGCTACCCTGAACAGTATCTAACGGAGATCTACTGTTGCTATGTATTTGTGCCATAGGACCGGGTGGGGGTAAGGGAAGGAAAGGGGAGGGTAAGGAAAGGAGGGTGAAGGGGAAGAAAGGGGATGGGGAGGGACGAAAGGGAGGGAGGAAAGGGGGAGGGAGAAGTACCACCTATCTTTAACAGTATCTGGGGGAGAGTCTATTGTTACTATGTATCTGTACTAAGGACGATGGGGTAGGAGGAAGGGGGTAGAAAGGAAGGAAGGGAAGAAGGGAGAAGGGGAAGAAAGGGAAGGTGGGGTGTGAAGGAAGGGGAAGGAGGATGGATGAGGAGTATCAATAGTGTGGCGCCTGTGTGCCTGGCCAGGTCTTCTCAGCCATACTAGGCGGGCACACTATGGGGTCATGTGTGTCAGATGGCCTGGTCATGCTCACGGCAGCCACCCGAAGGTTCAGTATATACAGTACATATACTTATAGCGATCACGTGAAGGTCAGACACACTAACCTAACCTAACCCAACCTAACAACTGGTCACCATACTACAGAATGGATACAATCCTAGAATAAATTCAGAGGGTAATGGCAAGACTAATCCCGGGCATTAGGAACCTTGAGTACGAGACAGGTTAAGCATCTTAATTTGCACTCCCTCGAGACGTAGAGTGAGGGGCGACATGATGAGGTGTATAAATGGAAGTCAGGGCTAAACAAAGGTGATATAACAAAGGTACTCAAACTATCAACCAGGGCGAATTCGTAACAATGGTTTTAAATTAGACAAATTTAGATCTAGGCGCGAAAATAGGTAAACATTGGTTTGGAAATAGAGTAGTGGACAAGTGAAACAAGTTGCAAACATCATCATTAACTCCGAATACGCTGGATAGCTTCAAACATAGGTCGGATGGATATATGAACAATAGGGGTTGGGTGTAAATGGGACTGCAGCATAGAAATAAGCCCGCTGCAGTTCCTCAATTTTTATGTTATTATGCAAACCAAACCTAACGTTAACCTAACGCTAACCAAACCAAACTAAACCTAACCTAACCGAACGCTTACCTAACCGTAACTTAACGCTAACCGAACCAAATAACTGAACCAAACCAAACCAAGCCTAACCTAACCTAACGTAACAACAACAAAAAAACAAGAAAACCAATTTAACAAACTTTCTAATCTACTCTCAAACAATATAAAAACACATTGTAAACTTATTGATGACCCAAATAACATAGATCAAGGTTGAAATATGAAACAAACAGGTGTACAGGTGAGTCGATACCTTAATTAACAACAGACATTATACTGTACAGGTGAGTCGATACCTTAATTAGCAACAAACATTATACTGTACAGGTGAGTCGATACTTAATATAACAACAGACATTATACTGTACAGGTGAGTCAATATCTTAATTAAGTCACCTGTTTGTATTAAAGGTTCACTAGATACCAAATTAAGGTCCCAGTGGTTGAGGCTTCACTAGATTATATAACTGAGACATATGGCTGATATAAGACACCAGGACATATGGCTGATATAAGACACCTGAGACATATGGCTGAAAATGACTGAAAAGACGTAGTGTGGGGGCCGGGCATAGTGTGGGGATGGGCATAGTGTGGGGAAGGGGGCAGGCGTAGTGTGGCGGCAACTACCCTCCATATAATATACTGGAGTTAATATATAACTTGTCCCATATAAATTTTCTCCTCCTCGTGTTACTAAAGCAGTAGCTGAGGATATATACACCTCTCATTATATTTTCCTCCTGAGTTATACAGGATATACCTTTCTCCTGTATGGTGGTGTATAGGACTGCCCCTCCCCTCCCCCTCCCCTCCCCTCTCCCGTTCCCCTCCTCCCTTCATTTCATAATATAAAATACTCCTAAATTACTGTATTAAATTGTATTCTCTATAGCAGTTTAACAGTCATGTAACCACAATGACCAACAGTACTGTACTAATTAAGGCAATACATTGTACTAATTACTTTCCTTACTAACTTTACGTAATTACTGTACCATCACATCAATTAGATCAGTTGATGCAGTTTGATCGTATATAGTAACATAAATGGTAATTAACAGGTGATAATTAAGCGGTTATAAAGAAGGGCCTCAGAAATTCACAAGTTATGGAATGAGTAAATGTTATGTGGACTCATTCTTTACTCATCTTAATTCGTGAGTATTTAGGATGGGTGAATGTGAGAGTGTTTACTCATTCTACCTCACTTAACTCATAATCACCCACTTAGATTATGAGAATGTAAAGATGAATGTTAAGTTTACTCATATTTCTAATCTTAATAACAGACTCATAATTACTCACAACAAGAAAAGGACTCATAAGGGTACTCACCAGGGTTATGAGGGCGAGTCAGAAGTAGAGCGTGATAGGCGTACTCATCTCGGCAGATATCCTTGGAAACTCACAAATCACATGTCCTCAATATTAAGCAGAGTTCACTATACACACACACACACACACAACGCGTCACTGTGTACCGTAAACAACAGTATTTGGTCTCTGTAAACGATGAGTATTATATTGTTTTAAGTAATTACAAAGTCAACACAACACACACATGCAAACGTCATGCATAAATAATAATAATAAAACTAATATCACTTCTCACTTATTACTTCACAGTGTAACGCGGGTTCACTCTTAAGATTTTTCCAAAGTTCATTTCTGTTAATTTCTCTTACAACTGTGTCCAGAAACCTTACAAGTTTCTTCTCTTGGTAACACCGCTAAACGTACAATGGACAGATCTTTACTTCACTTACAAATAACTAACGTGCCTAGTATTTTCTTAATTATTTATATCTAAACCTTTCAAAAATAGATGAAATTTAGGCTAGTGTAAAGATTCAATAAAGTTTACAGTCCGGGAATAGTGAAGAAGGTAAGTCACAAAAACTGAATGTTCACGAGTCAAAAGGAATGAATGAGAGTCACGACCCTTGCAGGACCCTCCCTCTAGGTGTCCTTCAGGTATCTTGCGGATGCTCCTGGAAGGTAAGTGTTACCTCTAGCGTTCTCCAGGGTTAGCGTGGAGACCAGCAGGTAACCCACACCTCCATGATTTTAACGATAGTATATATGTGTGAGAAGAAGGCGGTCATTAACAATAATATCACTACCACCACACTACTAATAATCAAAAACACTAACAATAACAATAAAAAATAACAATAACAATAAAACTATCTTTAAAACATAAATAATAACAATAATAATAATAATAATAATAAATAACAACTTTAGAATAACAATAACAACAATAATAATAACAACTATAGAATAACAATAACAACAATAATAACAATAATGTGAAGGTGTTATAAGCGCTGCTAATACTTCCTGAACACAAGTCTAACACTGAAATAACAAATCACAAACGTCTCAGTACTTAACACAGCCGATATATTCCAGAGTAAAAGTGATGTATAATTTGCTGTCGTTCCGTTAGTAATTTACAAGTTATTGAAGAATTACTTTGACGGACGGATGAACGTAACATAATGTACAGTATACGTACCATCGGACCCGTTCTATGGGCAAGAAACGTAGGAACTTTTAAAACACCCCAGTTTATTTCACCTTATTTTAGACACTCAGTTTATTTCATCTGAAGATTAATCATGCAAACTAACCTAACCCAAAGTGACCTCTTCCATGGTCAATCAGTCAGCCAACCAAGTCAGTCCTTAAATCAGTCAAGTCAGTCAAATCTGATATGGTAATGTAGGTTAAGTTAGGTTAATAACTTGTACCGTTTTGTTATTAATATTACATTTCTAATTATCTCCTACCCTCCACACTTTCACCACAGCGGAAAAACTTAAGTCACAAATACTGCTAATTGTGAACACGAATGGCGGTCACCTGTACCTGAGGGATTAAACAGATTACAGCAAATGGGGTTCAATTCACAGTCTCCCATTAGCGGTGGCTCTTATATCCATTTCTTTTTCCCAATTTCAGTTTTCTATGATATCTTCAGGGCCGACTTAGGTAAATGACTTAAGAGTTAGGATTTACTAATGGTTCCTACGTTAAGTTTATCCCGTGTTTCAATTATAGACGTTGGTAGAATCTATTAGTGCCAGTATTATTATCTTTCAAAACATAATTCATTAGCTAAAATTATATATTATCATCTACCATTAATGCATTACAGTAGAGTATTAGTGTATTTTATGTGTGTGTGTGTGTGTGTGTGTGTGTGTGTGTGTGTGTGTGTGTGTGTGTGTGCGTGCGTGTTTTAAGCCTTAAGGAGATATTAAAATGCATTAGAACACAATTAAATTAGTGTAAGACAGAAGTGAGTGAGGTGAGTGAGTGAGTGAGTGAGTGGTGAGTGAGTGAATGACCTATTAACGTGTAAATTGTTCATCTGTCAAATCTCTCCTCCTCCTCCTCCTCCCCTCCCTCCTCCTCCCCTCCCTCCTCCTCCCTCCTGTCACACTGATCTGACGGACTGATTCAATTTGTAACAGAGGAGGAGAGGTGAGAGAGGCCAAGAGGGAGGTAAGAGGCCAAGGGGAGGTAGAGGCCAAGAGGGAGAGGGTGAGAGGCCAAGAGAGGGAGAGGTAAGAGGCCAAGAGGGAGAGGTAAGAGGCCAAGAGGGAGGTAAGAGGCCAGGAGAGGGAGGTGAGGCCAAGAGAGGGAGAGGTAGAGGCCAAGAGAGGAGAGGTAAGAGGCCAAGAGGGAGAGTGAAGAGGCCAAGGGAGGTAAGAGGCCAAGAGACGGAGAGGTAAGAGGCCAAGAGAGGGAGAGGTAGAGGCCAAGTTTCGTTCAAATACAACACTGTTTGTTGACAACTGACGGATAGACGGACGGGCGGACGAACGGACGGACGGACGGACAGCAACAAAAATATGTGTACAAAGAAGACAAAAGAAAGGAAGACAAAAAGAAGAGGAAGACGAAGAAGAAAGGAAGACAAAGAAGAAGAGAAAGGAAGAAGTAGAGGAAAAATACACACAGAAAACAAACACAACAAGGAACAAGAATAAAGGTAAACAACAACAACAAACACACAAAAAAACAAATAAGAACAAAGAATAAATTAACAAATAAATTCAAACAAAACCGAAAAGAGAGAATGACATATTTTTGGTGTGTGTGTGTGTGTGTGTGTGTGTGTGTGGGCGTGCGTGTGGGCGTGTGTGTGGGCGCCATTTGGTCGTACAACGGATGTTCTCAGATCTACAGGAGATGGATGACTCACTCACTCACTCGTATTCACAGAATCATTTTCACATACTCTCACATACTAGTTCTCACATCTGACTCACTCTCTCTCTCTCTCTCTCTCTCTCTCTCTCTCTCTCCCCCTCTCTCTCTCCCTCTCTCTCTCCTCCTCCGTGTAAAATATACGAAGCCGAAAGTGGAAGCAATCCTGACTTAACCTAACCTAACCTAACCCATACGCGATATTTTGGTGAAATAATAGATATTTATATTATAGGTAGGTATAGTGTTATAGTGAGAAATATAGTTAGAGGTAGGTATAGTGTTATAGTAGAAATATCGTTATAGGTAGGTATAGTGTTATAATTGAGAAATATAGTTATAGGTAGGTAAAGTGTTATAGTGAGAAAATATAGTTATAGGTAGGTACAGTGTTATAGTGAGAAATATAGTTATAGGTAGGTACAGTGTTATAGTGAAATATAGTTATAGAGTAGGTATAGTGTATAATAGAAATAGTTATAGTTAGGTAAAGTGTTACAGTAGAAATATAGTTATAGGTAGGTACAGTGTTATAGTGAGAAATATAGTTATTGGTGTGTGTGTGTGTGTGTGTGTGTGTGTGTGTGTGTGTGTGTGTGTGTGCGTGTGTGTACAGGAGACATTAACGTGTGTGTGTGTACAAGAGACGTTAACAGTGTGTGTGTGTGTGTGTGTACAGGAGATGTTAACAGGTGTGTGTGTGTACAGGAGATGTTAACAGTGTGTGTGAGGTGTGTGTGTGTGTGTGTGTGTGTGTGTGTGTGTGTGTGTACAGGAGATGTTAACGGTGTGTGTGTGTGTGTGTGTGTGTGTGTGTCAGGAGATGTTAACAGTGTGTGTGTGTGTGTAGGAGATGTTAACAGTGTGTGTGTGTGTGTGTGTGTGTGTGTCCAGGAGATGTTAACAGTGTGTGTGTGTGTGTGTGTGTGTACAGAGATGCACAGTGTGTGTGTGTGTGTGTGTGTGTGTCATAGATTTAATAGTGTGTGTGTTTGTGTGTGTGTGTACAGGAGATGTTAACAGTGTGTGTAAAAAGTGTGTGTGTGTGTGTGTGTGTCCAGGAGATAAGACAGTGTGTGTGTGTGTGTGTGTGTGTGTGTGCAGGACACGTTAACAGTGTATGTATGGATGGGATGTAAATTACCAGTGTTATATTAACTGTGAACCTTATGACCCCAGGTAGAAATATTCACTCTGAGCGGAGGAGATTTATAACTCAACACAGGTGAGTTTTAGTACATTGCTTAAGGGGTTGGTTTAAAGGTTCATAGTTCACCTGGTGCATTGGTTCTGTACACACACACACACACACACACACACACACACACACACACACACACACACACACACACACACACACACACACACACACACACACACACACACACACACACACACACACACACACACACACACACACCCCCAAAACCATTCATTAAGGAAGGAAATGACCCCAGCAGTGATTCTCAAGACTGCTGACTCAATCGACTCAACGAGACAATGAAACGAGACTCAATTAAGGTATAGAGGCGGTGTGTCAATAACAATGAAATGATCGAGGTGTTTGAGTCAACGAACCGCTCCAGTTAATAATAGAAATGGTGGATTAGAAAGTTAATAATGAAATGGGCAAACTGTGTGAGCTGATCAGTTAAAGGTCTCCATCAGGAAGCCAACAACAACAACAACAACAACAACACAATAATAAAAATAATAATAATAATAATAATAATAAATGTTAAGTTACTTAGGCCGAGGACCAACCTGTAATTAAGAACATGAGATACAGGACCATCCCACACCACCTGCACCTCCCTACCATACTGCGAGACCATCCTCCACCACCTGCACCTCCCTACCATATTGCAAGACCATCCCTACACCACCCGCACCTCCCTACCATATTGCAAGACCATCCCTACACCACCCGCACCTCCCTACCATATTGCAAGACCATCCCCTACACCACCTGACTCCTCCCTACCATATTGCATGACCATCCCCTACACCACCCGCACCTCCCTACCATATTGATGACCATCCCCACACCACCGCACCTCACCATATTGCATGACCATCCCCACCACCCACCTCCCTACCATACAGGAGACCATCCTCCACCACCGCACCTCCCCACCATATTAAGACCATCCCCTACACCACCTGCACTCCCACCATATTGCATGACCATCCCTACACCCGCACCTCCCTACCATATTGCATGACCATCCCTACACCACCCGCACCTCCCACCATATTAGAGACCACCTCCCTACACCACCCGCACCTCCCTACCATATTGTGGCTCTGTATCCAAACCTGACAACACTTAAGACACGACCTAGCCACACACACACACACACACACACACACACACACACACACACACACACACACACCATTCGAGGCTTCAGGGGTTGACCAAGAAAGATGAGAAGAGATAATAAGCAATAAAAAATGAGAATGAGGAAGAAAAGCGATTAGGTTGTTGATAAAGTGAGGCTATTGAGTGTCTGTCTATCTGTGTGTGTGTGTGTGTGTGTGTGTGTGTGTGTGTGAAGTTGTTGTAAAGTATGGGAGTCAAGGTTAAAGTATGGTGAGTCAAGGTTGTAAAGTATGGTGAGTCAAGGTTGTAAAGTATGGTGAGTCGAGGGTAAAGTATGGAGAGTCAAGGTATGGTGAGTCAAGGTTGTAAAGTGACGGTGAGTCGAGGTGGTGTGTTCAAGGTGAGCTGCAAAGTATGGTGAGTCAAGGTGGTATGGTGAGTCAAGGTTGTAAAGTATGGTGAGTCGAGGTGGTAAAGTATGGTGAGTCAAGGTAAAATTTCACCTAGAGCTGCTGAAAAACGAGAGAGAGAGAGAGAGAGAGAGAGAGAGAGAGAGAGAGAGAGAGAACTGACCCCTGCTGGCGTGGTAGCCGCTGGAAGAACGCCTAATACTGGTCAAGTGGACGTCTATGGACATCACCCTCGCCACAACATTGAAAGATGGGCGGTGTTGTGTCCTCAGCTCTCACTATTACGCCGTCATTCCGTGTTGTGTCCTCAGCTCACACTATTACGCCGTCATTTCGTGTCCTGAACTCAAAGAGGAGGTCAGGGAGGAGGAGGTCAGGGAGGAGGACAGAGAGGAGGAGGACAGAGAGGAGGAGGAGATCAGGGAGGAGAACAACACCCCCTCAACAGACCTCAAACCCCAAGATAAATTTACACTACACACACACACACACACACACACACCCTACCTGCCGGCCCTTATACACACACAACCATACATCCGCGCAGACATCAGGTCATCACGGGAGGTCTCAGTGTGTGGGCATTACAGTACATCACACCCATCCCTGTTACACCACACGCACGACGCCCACGACCATAAAGGAACACTGTGCAGGAAAATGAGGATGGTCCTGCATGGCGGAGGCAAGCCATGAATCGAGGTCCTTAGTAGTGTGTGTGTGTGCGCGTGTGAAGAGTAAGGTAATAGCCAGGCGCTGTTGATCGCTCGTGCTGGCGGTGTTTGCGGGCCAAGGTGAGCGTGAGGACAGCGGTGGACGGTCAACACTCTGCCAGGAACAGATCGTCTCATGAAGGATGTGGCTGATAACCTTCACACAGCGCTGGTGGTCCACACGCTAACACCCACACAGGTTAATTAATTAGGGGCGTGTACAGCTTGTTTTCACTACCACATAGGGGGTGAGTGTACTGTCCCTACTGCCATATGGGGGTTAAGGCTCCAGATGCAATCCCCAAGCCTTCGGCAGACTCAGACTGTGTCTTCAGCTGTGGGAGCTGAAATTATCTACAATGTTACAAGTATATCGAGCAGTGGTCCTCCCACCCCTGCTATATGGCAGCGAGACATGGGTCACATACAGGAGGCACCTCAAGGCACTTGAAAACTTTCACCAACGTAGTTTACGTTTCAGCCTCCGAGTTCGCTGGGAAGACAAGAGAACAAAATGCCAGTATTCTACTGACACCAACTGTAGTGGACATCGAGGCTACCATTATCCATGAACTACGTTGGGCTGGCCGTGTTACCCGCATGGACGACAGTAGACTGCCAAAGCAGCTACTTTACAGTCACCTAACGAATAGTAAACGTAACGCTGGCGGGCAACTGAAAAGGTATATGATAGTCTTAAGACAAACCTGAACAAGTGCCAAATCGACCCCCTCACCTGGGAGACGATTACTCCACACCGTAACGCTTGGAGGATCACCACACGAGAAGATGTCAATACTTTCGATTTAGCCCGACTGCATAACGTGGCAGACGAGCGCCAACGCCGGAAAGACGTTGCCACCGCCCCTCCCGCACTAGATGTAGCCCCCGACATGTGCAACACCTGTGAACGACCCTGCCGGTCCTGCATTTCCATTCTTTAGTCACCCCAGAGCCAACAATCCCAGGTGATCCTAATAACTCCACATCATTGTATCATAGCTGGATGATCGTCATACTCGACCCCAGTGACAGGAAAGTAGTAGTAGTAGTGGTGGGTTAAACATTGTTCTCACCACAACAGACAAAACCACATACCTAGATATTTGTTGTCTTCATTCCGACATCCAGTTAATATTTCCTTCATTATTACCCTTTCCTTCTTCCTTTATTCATCCATTCTCTCTCGTGTCTATAATTTCCTCTTATTCTTCTCCATTAGTTTCTATCTCTTTATTCTATTCTGTTTCTACATACGAGTGAATCTTCTTCCTCTTAATTATTTTTACTTTTCAATTATCATTCTTTGTTTTTCTCTACTTGTTTTGTTATTTTCTTCTACAAAGGCTTTTTATTCTTAATCTCGTTTATACTCTCTTTATTGTGTTTTACTTTTCAACCATTTGTTTTTATTTAAACGTTGTAAAAGGTCACGCACTAAGGAAATCTCTCTCTCTCATAATACATGGGACATTTTGATCGTTTGGAGAGAGAGAAGAAGAGAGAGAGACGCGTGAAGGCTCGAATTAATTCCTATGATAAACCAGGGAAGAAGAGGGAGAAGGGTGGGGAGGGGAGAAAGGTAGGGAGGGGAGGGGGTAGGTGAGGGAGGATGAAGGGGAAGGTCAGGGGGTGAGGGGAGGAGGAGGAGTCAATAGACCCTGTTATCGCGTTATCGTTATCCTCAACACTGACAACAGCTTATTATTGTCCTCCACACCTCCACACCTCCCTCCTCTCCCTCCCCACACCTCCTCCTCCTGGCGCACAGAAGGAAGACTAGACGTTACCTCAGGTTACCAGACACATAGTAAACATTACACACATTAATTAATAACAGGACACATACAAACTTACAGTACAGAATATAACTGTTAGATGGTGGTGGTGGTGGTGGTGGAGTTATAGTCTCCCCACCCCCTACACGCCCAGGTCCTTCACGTATGTATCATGAAGCAGTTATAGTCTCCCACGCCCTCCCCACACGCCCGGGTCCCATGTATCATGAAGCAGTTATAGTCTCCCCACGCCCCCCCACACGCCCGGTCCTTCACGCATGTATCATGAAGCAGTTATAGTCTCCACGCCCTCCCCACACGCCCGGGTCCTTCACGTATGTATCATGAAGCAGTTATAGTCTCCCACGCCTCCCCCACACGCCCAGGTCCTTCACGTAGACATGAAGGAAACAGTTATTCCACGCCCTCCCCCTACACGCCGGTCCTTCACGTATGTATCATGAAGGTTATAGTCCCCACGCCCTCCCCACACGCCCGGGTCCTCACGTATGTATCATGAAGCAGTTATAGTCTCCCCACGCCCTCCCCACACGCCCGGTCCTTCACGTATGTATCATGAAGCAGAGGTCTCCCCACGCCCTCCCCTACACGCCCGTCCTTCATCGTATGTATCATGAAGCAGTTATAGTCCCCACCCCCCCACACGCCCCCGGGTCCTTCCACGTATGTATCATGAAGCAGTTATAGTCTCCCCACGCCCTCCCCTACACGCCCGGTCCTTCACGTATGTATCATGAAGAAAGATAGTCTCCCACGCCCTCCCCCACACGCCCAGGTCCTTCACGTATGTATCATAGCGTTATAGTTCCCCACGCCCCCCTACACGCCCGTCCTTCACGTATGTACTCAGAAGCAGTTATTGTCTCCCACGCCTCCCTACACGCCCGGCCTTCACGTATGTATCATGAAGCAGTTATTTCTCCCCACGCCCTCCCCTACACGCCCGGGTCCTTCACGTATGTATCATGAAGCAGTTATAGTCTCCCACGCCCTCCCTACACGCCTGGTCCTTCACGTATGTATCATGAAGCAGTTATAGTCTCCCACGCCTCCCCTACACGCCCGGGTCCTTCACGTATGTATCATGAAGCAGTTATAGTCTCCACGCCCTCCCTACACGCCCGGGTCCTTCACGTATGTATCATGAAGCAGTTATAGTCTCCACGCCCTCCCCTACACGCCCGGGTCCTTCACGTATGTATCATGAAGCAGTTATAGTCTCCACGCCCTCCCCTACACGCCCGGGTCCTTCACGTATGTATCATGAAGCAGCAGTCCCCACGCCCTCCCCACGCCCGGGTCCTTCACGTATGTATTTGGAAGCAGTTACAGTCTCCCACGCCTCCCTACACGCCCGGGTCCTTCACGTATGTATCATGAAGCAGTTATAGTCCCCACGCCCCCTACACGCCCGGGTCCACGTATATCATGAAGCAGTTATAGTCCCCACGCCCTCCCCCACGCCCGGGTCCTTCACGTATTTGCAGTAAGTTTACCCCTTGAGTACGATGACTTAATCCCCTGAGTACGATGACTTATTCCCTTGAGTAATATATGACTAACGCACTGAGAGATATAAGAACAGCACCATCCCATCTATTGTTAAAATAATAAACAACTCCTGATTTATGTACTGTACAGCCCTGTAAATGTATTCAATGCATATTATATCATTATGTCGAAATCAAATGTAAGTCTGTATATTTTCAGTCACCGGCTGCAACTCTATTAATAAACCGTTTATTAGTATTATTATTATTACAGACAGACGGAGACAGACAGACAGACAGACAGACAGACAGACCTTCCCTGGCAACTAAGGAGTCTCCATTGACCAAGAGAGAGAGAGAGAGAGAAGAGAGAGAGAGAGAGAGAGAGAGAGAGAGAGAGAGAGAGAAATTGTCATCATTATCATCATCACCAGCCTCCTCCTCACCATCATCATCATCCACAGAACACAAGGTAACAGCATCACCTGAACACACCACAATATCACCTGAACACACCACAATATCACCTGAACACTATATCACCTGTTCATACACCACCAGCAGCATCCCCTACATAAGTGTTATAATTCTCTTAGTATGACAGAACTTGTTCACCCAGTACGTCATCCAAGACGCTCTTATGACGCGTATTTGGACGTTGAGAGACAGTGATGTGTACACAGTGAATGGTGTGTACACTGTGTATGGTGTGTACAGTGTATGGTGTGTACACTGTGTATGGTGTGTACACTGTGTATGGTGTGTACACTGTGTATGGTGTGTACACTGTGTGTGTGTAAGTGTATGGTGTGTACACTGTGTATGGTGTACACTGTGTATGGTGTGTACACTGTGTATGGTGTGTACACTGTGTATGGTGACTGTATGGTGTGTACACTGTGTATGGTGTGTACACTGTGTATGGTACATCAGTATGGTGTACACTGTGCATAGTGTGTACACTGTGCATGGTGTGTACACTGTGTATGGTGTGTACACTGTGTGTATACACTGCATGGTGTGCACACTGTGTATGGTGTGTACACTGTGCATAGTGTGTACACTGTGTATGGTGTGTACACTGTACGTGTGTTGAGGTCAAGTGTTTCAGCCACACGAGGAGCGGCACATGGGAGGCAGCGCTAGTGGTGGGTGGTGAAAGTTGAGGGTGCAGCCATGCCGGTCACTGAGGGTGTAGCCCTGCCGGTCACTGAGGGTATAGCCCTGCCGGTCACTGAGGGTGCAGCCCTCCCGTCACTGAGGGTAGCCCTGGTCACTGAGGGTGTAGCCTGCCGGTCACTGGAGGTGCAGCCCTGCCGGTCACTGAGGGTGTAGCCTGCCGGTCACTGAGGGTGAACTGCCGGTCACTGAGGGTGTAGCCCTGCCGGTCACTGAGGGGTGTAGCCCCGCCGGTCACTGAGGTGTAGCCCTGCCGGTCACTGGGGTGTAGCCCTGCTGGTCACTGAGGGTGGCCCTGCCGGTCACTGAGGGTGGCCCCGCCGGTCACTGAGGGTAGCCCCGCCGGTCACTGAGGCAGCCCCGCCGGTCACTGAGGGTGCAGCCCCTGGTCACTGAGGTAGCCTGCCGGTCACTGAGGGTGTAGCCTGCGGGTCACTGAGGTGTAGCCCTGCCGGTCACTGAGGTGTAGCCCGCGGGTCACTGAGGGTGTAGCCCCGCCGGTCACTGAGGGTGTAGGCCCTGCCGGTCACCGAGGGTGTAGCCCTGCCGGTCACTGAGGGTGCAGCCCTGCTGGTCACTGAGGGTAGCCCCTGCCGGTCACTGAGGGTGTAGCCTGTCGGTCACGAGGTGGCCCTGCCGTCACTGAGGGTGTACCGCGGTCACTGATGCAGCCGTCGGTCACTGAGGGTGAGCCCGCCGGTCACGAGGCAGCCCCGGTCACTGAGGGTGTGCCCGCCGGTCACTGAGGTGTAGCCCCTGGTCACTGAGGTGCAGCCTGCCGGTCACTGAGGTGTAGCCCTACCGGTCACTGAGGGTGTAGCCCCGCCGGTCACTGAGGGTGTAGCCCCGCCGGTCACTGAGGTAGCCCGCCGGTCACTGAGGGGCCTGCCGGTCACCGAGGGTGTAGCCGCGGGTCACTGAGGGGTGTAGCCTGCCGGTCACTGAGGTGTAGCCCCGTGGTCACTGAGGGTGTAGCCCTGCCGGTCACTGAGGGTGTAGCCCTGCCGGTCACTGAGGTGTAGCCCGCCGGTCACTGAGGGTGCAGCCTGCCGGTCACTGAGGGCTGCGCCGGTCACTGAGGGTGTAGCCCTGTCGGTCACTGAGGGTGTAGCCCTGCCGGTCACTGAGGGTGTAGCCCCGCCGGTCACTGAGGGTAGCCCCTGTCGGTCACTGAGGTAGCCCGCCGGTCACTGAGGGTGCAGCCCTGCGGTCACTGAGGGTGTAGCCTGCTGGTCACTGAGGGTAGCCCGCTGGTCACTGAGGGTGTAGGCCCTGCCGGTCACTGAGGGTGTAGCCCTGCCGGTCACTGAGGTGTAGCCCCGGTCACTGAGGTGCAGCCCCGCCGGTCACTGAGGGTGTAGCCCCGCCGGTCACTGGAGGGTGTAGCCCTGCCGGTCACTGAGGGTGTAGCCCTGCCGGTCACTGAGGGTAGCCCTGCGGGTCACTGAGGGTGGTGCCCCTGCCGGTCACTGAGGGTGTAGCCTGCCGGTCACTGAGGGGTAGCCCTGCCGGTCACTGAGGTAGCCTGCCGGTCACTGAGGGTGTAGCCCCTGCCGGCCGGAGGGTGTAGCCCTGCCGGTCACTGAGGTGTAGCCCTGCTGGTCACTGAGGGTAGAACCCTGCCGGTCACTGAGGGTGTAGCCCTGCCGGTCACTGAGGGGTAGCCCCGCCGGTCACTGAGGGTGTAGCCCTGCCGGTCACTGAGGGTGTAGCCCTGCTGGTCACTGAGGGTAGCCTGCCGGTCACTGAGGGTGTAGCCCGCTGGTCACTGAGGTGTAGCCCCGCCGGTCACTGAGGGTGTAGCCCTGCCGGTCACTGAGGGTGTAGCCCCGCCGGTCACTGAGGGTGTAGCCTTACTGTTTAAATATTGGCTTCCTCACTTTCGCCTCTAATGTGGAAGATGTGAACAGACCCACCACCCTTGTCTGCCCCTGCGTTATTATTATCATCATCATCTACATCATTATCATCATCATTATTTATGTGTACCGTCAGAGTAAGACCTTCAGACGCTACTGTGGTTTTCGCCAAATAAGGTCAAATTTTTCACCGATACAACTTAATAGAAATTATTTCATTAATGGTAATAATAAATATTTCTTTCAAAACGTCCTGCCCGTGTGTCAAGTACCCCCAGTCCTGCCCGTGTAAGTAACCCCAGTCCTGCCCGTGTCAAGTACCTGAGTCCTGCCCGTGTGTCAGTACCCCCCAGTCCTGCCCGTGTGTCAAGTACCCCCAGTCCTGCCCGTGTGTCAAGTAACCCCCAGTCCTGCCGTGTGTCAAGTACCCCCAGTCCTGCCCGTGTGTCAAGTACCCCCAGTCCTGCCCGTGTGTCAAGTAACCCCCAGTCCTGCCCGTGTGTCAGTACCCCAGTCCTGCCCGTGTGTCAAGTAACCCCCAGTCCTGCCCGTGTGTCAAGTACCCCCAGTCCTGCCCGTGTGTCAAGTAACCCCCAGTCCTGCCCGTGTGTCAAGTACCCCCAGTCCTGCCCGTGTCAGTACCCCCAGTCCTGCCCGTGTGTCAAGTAACCCCCAGTCCTGCCCGTGTCAAGTACCCCCAGTCCTGCCCGTGTGTCAAGTACCCCCAGTCCTGCCCGTGTGTCAAGTAACCCCAGTCCTGCCCGTGTGTCAAGCACCCCGAGTCCTGCCCGTGTGTCAAGTAACCCCCAGTCCTGCCCGTGTGTCAAGTACCCCCAGTCCTGCCCGTGTGTCAAGTAACCCCCAGTCCTGCCCGTGTCAAGTACCCCCCAGTCGCCCGTGTGTCAGACCCCAGTCCTGCCCGTGTGTCAAGTACCCCCAGTCCTGCCCGTGTGTCAAGTACCCCCAGTCCTGCCCGTGTGTCAAGTACCCCCAGTCCTGCCGTGTCAAGTACCCCCAGTCCTGCCCGTGTGTCAAGTACCCCCAGTCCTGCCCGTGTGTCAAGTACCCCCAGTCCTGCCCGTGTGTCAAGTACCCCCCAGTCCTGCCCGTGTGTCAAGTAACCCCCAGTCCTGCCGTGTCAAAGTACCCCCAGTCCTGCCCGTGTGTCAAGTAACCCCAGTCCTGCCCGTGTCAAGTACCCCCAGTCCTGCCCGTGTGTCAAGTAACCCCAGTCCTGCCCGTGTGTCAAGTGCCCCCAGTCCTGCCCGTGTGTCAAATTACCCCCAGTCCTGCCCGTGTGTCAAGTAACCCCCAGTCCTGCCCGTGTGTCAAGTACCCCCAGTCCTGCCCGTGTGTCAAGTACCCCCAGTCCTGCCCGTGTGTCAAGTAACCCCAGTCCTGCCCGTGTGTCAGCACCCCCAGCTGCCGTGTGTCAAGTAACCCCCAGTCCTGCCCGTGTTCAGTACCCCAGTCCTGCCCGTGTCAAGTACCCCCAGTCCTGCCCGTGTGTCAAGTACCCCCAGTCCTGCCCGTGTGTCAAGTACCCCAGTCCTGCCCGTGTGTCAAGTACCCCCAGTCCTGCCTGTGTCAAGTACCCCGAGTCCTGCCGTGTCAAGTACCCCCAGTCCTGCCCGTGTGTCAAGTAACCCCCAGTCCTGCCCGTGTGTCAAGTACCCCAAGGAAAAAACCTAACCTAACCTAACCTTACTTAACCTAGGGTAACCTAACTTAACCTAACCTAACTTAACCTAGCCTAACCTATCCCAACTAACCTAACCTAACCTACGTGCAATACCATCATATATATATATGTTCTGTTGTCAATGTGTACAACTCACGCGACTTTTTCAGTGACCATTTCCGTTCACCGTCCTGATACGACAAGCCTATCCAGGTCACAGACAACTCAGCTAGTTCATGACCAGAATAACTAGCCACGCCACAACTAGCCACATCAAGTCATAACTAGCTACACCAGGCCCTAACTAGCCACACCACGCCATAAATAGTCACACCACACCATAACTAGCCACACCACGCCATAATTAGCCACACCACCATAACTAGCCACACCACACCATAACTAGCCACACCACGCCATAACTAGTTACACCACGCCATAATTAGCCTCACAACGCCATAATTAGCCACACCACAGCTAGCCACAGTCATTTAACCTAACCTAACCAACCCGTCAGTACTGAGCCTAAACCACACCAAGTGCCTAGGAATCAACGCTCGGATGGAGGAGGAGGTAGAGGAGCAGGAGGAGGAGGAGGAGGAGCAGGAGGAGGAGGTGGAGGAGAGGAGGAGGAGGAGGAGGAGGAGGAGGAGGAGGAGGAGGAGGAGGAGGAGGAGGAGGAGGAGGAGAGGAAACACAGGCAATGGAAAGGAAGGAATATACACTCTTCTTATCCTCCTGTTAACCTTATCCTCTCTTCCACCTTCTTCCTCTGCCCCTCCTTCCCCCTCCTCTCTTCATATATCGCTGCCAATTACCCTGTATCGTCTAGTAGCACACATTATAGTATATAGTACCTTGGCACGCATCGCTATTGTTTATAGGAGGTTCTGTGTGTGTGTGTGTGTGTGTGTGTGTGTGTGTGTGTGTGTGTGTGGTGTGTGTGTGTGTGTGTGTGTGTGTTGTCTGTGTGTGTGTGTGTGTGTGTGTGTATTAGGCACAAAATTTGACAGCACGAACACGTAAAAAAAAAACACCACACACAGACAAGCCGAGGCAACGACACACACCAGTCATCCAGTAGACTATAATTCCCACAACTCGATCATTTAAAGCAAAAAACATTCACACACAAAAAAAAACAAAAAAAGCAAGTTAACACAGACTGGTGGTGTTGAGAGGCGCTAAACCAGACCAATCTTTCATGTCAGCGCCTTGTAATTTCTACCCAAAGACATTATTTAACGACAAAGTAATCTAACGAGGGTGTTGATCATATAGTGTGTCTAGCTGGTGGTGGCACCCTCTTACACCCTGGTGAAAATAATGGTGTTATGTAGACAGTAGACCTCGTGTTTACAAAGTGACACATGCTCTCCATCGACCACTCGAGTGTTTTAAAACCCTGAGCTGCCCCTGTGTACTTCTGTCATCGTGTTGTTATTATTGACGTTAAATAATAAACTTTGGTAAACTAATCATTTTAAAGGTCGGTCTCTCTATTATAAACTGCTTCTTTTTCCTCCCAACGCTCACCCCACGGCCCCTCACCCCACCTTTACTCCTATCCCATTTAGCAGTTACTACCCCTTCTTTCCTCCCACCCCATAACCTCCCACCCCTCACCCACCTATCCCTATCCCATTAGTTACATCCTTTTCCTCCCCACCCCATAACCTCCCCGCCCCTCCTTACATTGAAATAATTCAAAGTTGAAGACATTAGCATATATACTGTATATACTACTTGCTTTTTGGTTAGTATTCAATAACATAACACAATCCAACCTTTTATCGTCCTCCCTACCCCTCCTACCACGTCCGCCGTACACAGGTCTTCGCCAGATGGTGGGGGATGGGGGAGGGTGGGTGCAGGTATGGGCAAGCAAGAGGTAATGTAAGGAATATGTTAATGAGTCACTAAAGATAACATTATCACAGGACGGCTACGGGTGGTTCCCTGTCGTGGGGGGGGGAGGGGGAGAGTAGTAGGGGAACAGGGGATGGAAGGGGAAAAGGGAGGAGGAGGACTGATTGACTAGGGTTGGAAGGGAAGGGGGGGAGGAACTTGCTTCTGGTGACTGTCTGAGTGGTTGACTGGTTGCTGTTGGGTTCATTAGTAACACCTATGATTCAACTGACAGGATAAGGACTGGTCGACTGGTAAGTGAGTGGAGATATTGACACATGAGGTGAGTGGTTGATTGATGACTGACTGGCCGACTGAAGACTGTTTGGTTTAAATGACTGGTTGAGGTAGACTGTCGAACTAGATAAGTGAGTGTGTTGACTGGAAGCTTCTAGTTCGACATAAATAATGACTGTTAACTAGAGAGAGAGAGAGAGAGAGAGAGAGAGAGAGAGAGATTAACAGTAGAATCCAAAGAGATAACTGGAATTTAACTGGTAAGATGAGGGACGAAGGGGGTGTTAGAGTGGATACGAGTCCCAAAGACCTGGGTATGGGTACCTGGGTAGTGGTACATAAGGTAGTTAATGCCCTCACAGTTTATCACTACAGTATTATAATGACTGGTAACGACACGACCCTGTTACCGTGATGTGATGGTAGTTAGCTCCTGTTACTGACCACTCCCTCACCTCCCCACCTCCTCCTCACCAGCGGACCGGATACTCCACCAGAGGCCGAATACCTCCAACACCACCAGAGGCCGGATACCCACTACCACCAGATACCATGTTGGTTTATTTAGGTGTCAAGAGTGTGTCATACCTGTAACTTAAGGTGTCAAGAGTGTGTCATACCTGTTACTTAAGGTGTCAAGAGGTGTCATACCTGTTACTTAAGGTGTCAAGAGTGTGTCATACCTGTTACTTGCAGTGTCAAGAGTGTGTCATACCTGTTACTTAAGGTGTCAAGAGTGTGTCATACCTGTTACTTAAGGTGTCAAGAGTGTGTCATACCTGTTACTTAAGGTGTCAAGAGTGTGTCATACCTGTTACTTAAGGTGTCAAGAGTGTCATACCTGTTACTTAAGGTGTCAAGAGTGTGTCATACCTGTAACTTAAGGTGTCAAGAGTGTGTCATACCTGTTACTTAAGGTGTCAAGAGTGTGTCATACCTGTTAATTAAGGTGTCAAGAGTGTGTCATACCTGTTACTTAAGGTGTCAAGAGTGTGTCATACCTGTTACTTAAGTGTCAAGAGTGTGTCATACCTGTTACTTAAGGTGTCAAGGGTGTGTCATACCTGGTACTTAAGGTGTCAAGTGTGTCATACCCGTAGCTTTTAGGTGTCAAGAGTGTGTCATGCCTGTAAATAAAACCAACGCCACTAAGATTATGTTATATCACCCTTCGCGCCACTAAGGTTGTTACTATCACCCCTTCAACGTCACTAAGATTGTTACTATCACCCCTTCAACACCACTAAGATTATGTTCCCATCACCCCTTCAACGTCACTAAGATTGTTACTATCACCCCTTCAACGCCACTAAGATTGTTACTATCACCCCTTCAACGCCACTAAGATTATGTTACTATCACCCCTTCAACGCCACTAAGATTATGTTACTATCACCCCTTCAACGCCACAATAAATGGGGTGGTCCGTGGCAACATCAGACCTGTGGCTCATTAGCTAAATATGATGTAGCTGACCTCACCCAGTCAGCCTACACTTACGACGTCTCAAGTTGTTCGTTAATGGAGTAATTCATGACCCAGGCAGTGTCAAGGACGAGCTCGTGGGTAGAGGTCGACCTTAAGAGAGACAATTGAAGGTGGTTATATTTAGCGATCTATCAATCTATCTATCTATCTATCAATCTAGTCATGCAATAAATCAGGAAGGAGAGAATGAATTATAGTAACCTGGGGTCCAAACGTCCCTCCCCAAAAAAAACGTTCCGAAGCCGGAAACGTCAGCCAGAATAAAAAACGTCAGAAGAGGTCGGGGAAGAGAACGTTTACAACTGCCAGGCCGTTGAATAAACCTCCAGGCTGAACGTACACAATTGAGTGGGGGGGAGGAGGGGGGAGGGCGGAGGGGGGAAGGGGGGTGAAATATCCTCCTCACACCCCCCTCCCCCTTCACAACTTTCCAACAGCCCTAAAATTACTCAACCATTATTTACCATATCAATTCCACCAATTATGATCGTTTACGTGACACAAAAAAAAATGGTTATAAAATATGCCTTAACTGACCACCAGTTTGTGAACCATAACTTTGTTCCTATACTGACGGCTCCCTTGTGAGGCCGCATGAACGAATACAATTAAGACTTGAGGAGATAGGTGTTACAAGACGATGATGATAATTGTTGAAAAATATCCATCACCAATGAAGTTAGTACAATAGTGAAGGAGGCAGAGAGAGAGAGAGAGAGAGAGAGAGAGAGAGAGAGAGAGAGAGAGAGAGAGAGTCTTTTACACCATACACATCACTACGGTGGAGCTATAAGTCAGACGTGAGAACGAACTCCTTTAACAAATCTGTGAACGACACTGATAAATCCCGGAACACTCACTGGCTGCCATCCTGCTGTCGACTCCCTTGGTAAATATGTGGATATCCCTTCTTGGTAAACGTGGGAACAGCTCCAGCCGCAGTCCTCCTTCCTCAAGTGGGTGGTTCGTCCCTCCCGTGGCCTCTTCACCCTCGACCATTACCAATTGTTCAACTCTTCAAATACTTCCTGGTAAATCACAGTCCATATTGATAAACCCGACCTCCTTGTTCCCGGTCACAGCCCCACACACACAGTCAACACGCTAAAACGCTCGGGTCACACTGCTGGCTGAGGGGGCACTGTCGTCATCTTCTCCATTAAGTATTTGAGTCGAGACTTTTCCAAAACTCAGGGACCGAACTGAGATTCACGGGGTGTTAGTGGTGGGGAGTGGAGGAAGAAGACGAGTAGAGTGGGGAAACTGGGGGGGGGAGACTAGGGTGGGGAGACTGGGGTGTGGGGAGACAGTACCGAATCATTCCACAAAATTACATTAGAGAACAGTAACCGGTCTGGCCAGAAAACTACAAGTACATTTTAACATTCTTGAGTGAACCCTAAATTCGCCTCCGCCCTCCACTCAAGGCTTCATATAAGGTAGGACTCTGATAAACTCCTATCTGTTAAAAGTGAAGTTCGGGGACTCGTTACGATGGAAACGAACCACAGGGGGGTGGGAGGGGGTGAGGAGGGTGGGAGGGGGTGAGGGAGGGAATTCCATGGGCACAGCTTGTTGGAGAGGAGGGGGTGGCCACTGAACACACCCCACCTGGACCCACCAATGACAACATATTTGAAGGTAAAAATATTCAGTAACGAGGTATTTTGTCATCTCACTGAGCCCCGCCATCTCTGACATGTGGGTTGTTTGCTTTTACGCCACAACATAAACAATTTACAGCCAAGATATTCTGGATTATTGTCTACCCCTGACTGAAGTACACACGACTATTACCAACCAGAGAAAAGGACGTGTAAGCAACCTTGGATAACATGTAACTACGATGTTGGATTATCGTAACACTAATAACTATAATAAAACAATAATATTTCAGTACTATTAATAATAATGTTAACTACAACAATAATAATAATAATAATAATAATAATAATAATAATAATAATAATAATAATAATAATAATAATAATAATAGTTTCTTGTTTGCTGTCAGTCCGTCCGTCAGTCAGCAGAGTGACTTAAACACAACAGTTGTCTATCCACGTACACACCAATTATTTACATAAAACCAATCAATAAAAATCAAGAAAAAAATAGACCTGGATTCGTCCACGAGTTACATAGAGTAATTAGAAAGCGATATAACCCTGTTTTAATATACTAACTGTGCCGCCGGGGTTGTTCTGCCGTGTTACATAGTACCTAATATGACTACAGTGACTTGTTATTTATGGTGGCGGTGAAATGTTTATATTATGGAATGTTTTAATAATTGATTGGTTAATAAAAACGACATCAACAACAATAACTTAACAAAAATAACAATAACAATAATAAAAAAATCACTACGGCTGAAAATGAGACAAAGAGATCACATCAGAAGTGCTGAGCGAGAGAGAGAGCGAGAGAGAGAGAGAGAGAGAGAGAGAGTGACAGAGACAGAGAGAGAGTGAGAGAGACAGAGAGAGAGGTTATGACTCTGCCTCCCAAAGTGTATAGCGTCACAGGTGGACTTACACCTACCAAATCACCTCACCCACTGTTCCACCTTGCAACAGTAATCGAAATAATCTTGGCCAGCGTGAAGGGTAAACTGAACATCACGACAAAACCTAAGATATCGCTTGTGGTGTCTCATTAAGAATCGTTCGTGGCCACTGTCGGGATTTTCTTAAGATATAGAGGTAATATTCTCTCTCTCTCTCTCTCTCTCTCTCTCTCTCTCTCTCTCTCTCTCTCTCTCTGGGTTACACTAATGAATTCAATTAAGGTAGAGTCTTGGTGCTATACTGTCGCCATTTCTGCTTTCTGGATGAGACAGAGGTGCTGGCTTATCTACATTGGAGGAAACGGGGTAGAAGGAGGAAGAAGAGGAGGGGGAGGAGGGAGAGAGAGAGAGAGGAAGAATGGGGGAAGTAGGAGGGGGAGCGGGAAGATGGAGTAGTAGGAGGAATAGGGAAGGAGAGGTAGGGGGAGGGGTAGGTAGGTAGGAGGCGGTAGAAGGGAAGGTAAGTAGCTGTGTAAGCGTATAATTAGTAATCATGTTTTACCGCCAGAATAGTGTGGACAGTGAATTATGTCCAAACGCTCTCAACTTCCCCACTGTGATGCCACGATGATACCGATGATACAACGCAGTGTTAAATGATTGTGTTGCTCCCCCCCCCCCCCCCCCCACCACCACCTCTCTCAGAACCACCAGCAAAGGTCATGAAGTTCACGGTGTTCATTAATGGTTCCTCGTGACTGAACATGTGATAATGAACCTAAGTCATTGATTTATGTTCAAGCACAGAGGATACGACTAGACAAAATTACAACGAGAATGCACTTCACTAAGAAAGACAAAAACACGGTACTGCAGCTCTACAAAAACACGGTACTGCAGCTCTACAACACGGTACTGCAGCTCTACAAAAAACACGGTACTGCAGCTCTACAACAACACGGTACTGCAGCTCTACAACAACACGGTACTGCAGCTCTACAACAACACGGTACTGCAGCTCTACAACAACACGGTACTGCAGCTCTACAAGAAACACTTCCTCCTCTCTCTGGTGGGGGGGGATGACATAACATCTACAGTCTCGGTAGAATGTTGAAGCCATTTTTCGAGGTTACATTTGTGGTTAAGTTCAGGTCAGCCATTTAGGGTCATCTTAACATCTTCAGGTAGGAGGAATATTCATTATAGGGCCTCGTGAACCTTTTAACCATGGTGGTGGTCCCGAGCACACGAGAGCGAGAGAGAGACAGAGAGAGAGAGAGAACCCACGTGTGTACACCAGGAGCCCAGCCATGAGAGAAGATACGAAATTAATAGTCATTTATACCTTCACCGATTACATCACGCCATCAGACACGATAATCTCGCCGCCTTAGACTTCTTGCGATGCGACGCTTTTGTTAGATGATACGCATCACCTTCCACAGCCTCTTTGTAGCTTCACCTCTGAACAAACAGGACCCTCGTGTGCCCACAGGTGGTAACATTATCCACGGCTCGTTTAGCTATCCTCCTGGATGAATATTTCCATCCTATTATGATAACCGACTGGCAACCATAATGGAAAAGAAGATGTGAAGATCTTATCAGAGTGGAATAAAAAAAAAAAAAAACCGCGGGGCAAGCACACCATCCTAAGGCACCCCGCCCGCTCCTAACTCTGTAAACACTACACCTCCCATGATTGACACACACATTCTGCCATCATTTCGTTAAGACGTGAAGGATCAACAACCAGTGATGCCCTTGTGTAGACATTTCATGGCCTGGAGTCTTGTCATTATTTTTGATACAGGTTATTCAGCTACACAAACTATTCACAATCTTTCGGTTTACAATCATGGTCATCAGGTTAACACGAGCTAACATGAATCTTACTCACCCACCGAGGTATTAAACCCTCTTACCATATAAAAGGGTTTCAATTCTAAGAAGCACATGTTCTCAAACTGCCCACACATGGTCAGAGCTCCATTGTATACACCCAGAGACCATGGAATGTGTGCTCCACCTCAAGGATCCTCGAGTATTGTGTATTACAAGTGACCGTAAAGATGACTGTGAGCATATGAGACAACAACAACAATAATAATGCCAGCTGTCATCTACACCACCAGCTGTCATCTACACCACCAGCTGTCATCTACACCGCCAGCTGTCATCTACACCACCAGCTGTCATCTACACCACCAGCTGTCATCTACACCACCAGCTGTCATCTACACCACCAGCTGTCATCTACACACCATCAACACCACCAGCTGTCATCTTCACTGCCAGCTGTCATCTCCTTCACCACCAACTGTCATATAATGCCAAGTGATGGGTTGTAACCAGGAACAAATTTACTGATATAGTATACATAAAGTATCACCCATAACGGAAGATAACGACTCGTAACTAACTACCGTATATAACTAACTACTGTATATAACTAACTACTGTATATAACTAACTACTGTATATAACTAACTACTGTATATAACTAACTACTGTATATAACTAACTACTGTATATAACTAACTACTGTACATAACTAACTACTGTATATAACTAACTACTGTAGTATATAACTAACTACCGTATATAACTAACTACTGTATATAACTAACTACTGTATATAACTAACTACTGTATATAACTAACTACTGTATATAACTAACTACCGTATATAACTAACTACCGTATATAACTAACTACTGTATCTAACTAACTACTGTACATAACTAACTACTGTACATTACTACTGTATATAACTAACTACCGTATATAACTAACTACTGTATATAACTAACTACTGTATATAACTAACTACTGTATATAACTAACTACCGTATATAACTAACTACCGTATATAACTAACTACCGTATATAACTAACTACTGTATATAACTAACTACCGTATATAACTAACTACCGTATATAACTAACTACTGTATCTAACTAACTACTGTACATAACTAACTACTGCATATAACTAACTACCGTATATAACTAACTACTGTACATAACTAACTACTGTATATAACTAACGCATATAACTAACTACCGTATATAACTAACTACTGTACATGACTAACTACTGTATATAACTAACTTCTGTATATAACTAACTACTGTACATAACTAACTACTGCATATAACTAACTACCGTATATAACTAACTACTGTATATAACTAACTACTGTATCTAACTAACTACTGTACATAACTAACTACTGTACATAACTAACTACAGTATATAACTAACTACTGTATATAACTAACTACCGTACATAACTAACTACTGTACATAACTAACTATTGTATCTAACTAACTTCTGTATATAACTAACTACTGTACATAACTAACTACTGTATATAACTAACTACTGTATCTAACTAACTACTGTACATAACTAACTACTGTACATAACTAACTACAATATATAACTAACTACTGAATATAACTAACTACTGTACATAACTTACTACTGTATATAACTAACTACTGTACATAACTAACTACTGCATATAACTTACTACTGTATATAACTAACTACTGTACATAACTAACTACCGTACATAACTAACTACTGTACATTTCTAACTACCGTACATAACTAACTACTGTACATAACTACTGTATATAACTAACTACCGTACATAACTAACTACTGTACATAACTACTGTATATAACTAACTACCGTATATAACTAACTACTGTATATAACTAACTACTGTATATAACTAACTACTGTATATAACTAACTACCGTACATAACTAACTACTGTACATTTCTAACTACCGTACATAACTAACTACTGTACATAACTACTGTATATAACTAACTACCGTACATAACTAACTACTGTACATAACTAACTACTGTATATAACTAACTACTGTATATAACTAACTACCGTACATAACTAACTACCGTATATAACTAACTACCGTACATAACTAACTACCGTACATAACTAACTACTGTATATTTCTAACTACCGTACATAACTAACTACCGTACATAACTAACTACTGTACATAACTAACTACCGTATATAACTAACTACTGTACATAACTAACTACTGTATATAACTAACTACTGTACATAACTAACTACTGTATATAACTAACTACTGTACATTTCTAACTACCGTACATAACTAACTACTGTACATAACTACTGTATATAACTAACTACTGTACATAACTAACTACCGTATATAACTAACTACTGTATATAACTAACTAGCGTATATAACCAACTACTGTACATAACTAACTACCGTATATAACTAACTACTGTACATAACTAACTACCGTATATAACTAACTACTGTATATAACTAACTACCGTATATAACTAACTACTGTATATAACTAACTAGCGTATATAACTAACTACTGTACATAACTAACTACCGTATATAACTAACTACTGTACATAACTAACTACCGTATATAACTAACTACTGTACATAACTAACTACCGTATATAACTAACTACTGTATATAACTAACTACCGTATATAACTAACTACTGTACATAACTAACTACCGTATATAACTAACTACTGTACATAACTAACTACTGTATATAACTAACTACCGTACATAATTAACTGCTGTATATAACTAACTACCGTATATAACTAACTACCGTATATAACTAACTACTGTATATAACTAACTACCGTACATAACTAACTACTGTATATAACTAACTACTGTATATAACTAACTACCGTACATAACTAACTACTGTACATAATTAACTACCGTATATAACTAACTACTGTACATAACTAACTACTGTATATAACTAACTACCGTACATAACTAACTGCTGTATATAACTAACTACCGTATATAACTAACTACCGTATATAACTAACTACTGTATATAACTAACTACTGTACATAACTAACTACTGTATATAACTAACTACCGTATATAACTAACTACTGTACATAACTAACTACTGTATATAACTAACTACCGTATATAACTAACTACTGTACATAACTAACTACCGTATATAACTAACTACTGTATATAACTAACTACTGTATATAACTAACTACTGTACATAACTAACTACCGTATATAACTACCGTATAAAACTAACTACCGTATATAACTAACTACTGTACATAACTAACTACTGTACATAACGAACTACTGTATATAACTAACTACTGTACATAACTAACTACTGTATATAACTAACTACTGTATATAACTAACTACTGTACATAACTAACTACTGTACATAACTAACTACTGTATATAACTAACTACTGTACATAACTAACTACTGTATCTAACTAACTACTGTACATAACTAACTACTGTACATAACTAACTACTGTACATAACTAACTACTGTATATAACTAACTACTGTATATAACTAACTACTGTATATAACTAACTACTGTACATGACCAATTCACTGTATATATAACAACTAATTACTGTATATAACTAACTACCGTATATAACTAATTCACTGTATATAACTAATCATTGTACATAATTAATCAATACATATAATTCACCACTGTATATAACTAACTACTGTATAACTAACTACTGTATATAACTAACTACTGTACATAACTAACTACCGTATATAACTAACCACTGTATATAACTAACTACTGTATATATAACTAACTACTGTATATAACTAACTACTGTATATAACTAACTACTGTACATAATTCAACTACTGTATATAACTAACTACTGTATATAACTAACTACTGTACATAACTAACTACTGTACATAACTAACTACTGTATATAACTAACTACTGTACATAACTAACTACTGTATCTAACTAACTACTGAACTTAACTAACTACTGTACATAACTAACTACTGTACATAACTAACTACTGTATATAACTAACTACTGTATATAACTAACTACTGTATATAACTAACTACTGTATATAACTAACTACCGTATATAACTAACTACCGTATATAACTAACCACTGTATCTAACTAACTACTGTACATAACTAACTACGGTACATAACTACTGTATATAACTAACTACCGTATATAACTAACTACTGTATATAACTAACTACTGTATATAACTAACTACTGTATATAACTAACTACTGTATATAACTAACTACCGTATATAACTAACTACCGTATATAACTAACTACCGTATATAACTAACTACCGTATATAACTAACTACTGTATATAACTAACTACCGTATATAACTAACTACCGTATATAACTAACTACTGTATATAACTATCTACCGTATATAACTAACTACTGTATCTAACTAACAACTGTACATAACTAACTACTGTATATAACTACCGTATATAACTAACTACTGTACATAACTAACTACTGTATATAACTAACGCATATAACTAACTACTGTATATAACTAACTACTGTATCTAACTAACTACTGTACATAACTAACTACTGTATATAACTAACTACTGTACATAACTAACTACTGTATATAACTAACTACTGTATCTAACTAACTACTGTACATAACTAACTACTGTATATAACTAACTACTGTATATAACTAACTACCGTATATAACTAACTACTGTATATAACTAACTACTGTATCTAACTAACTACTGTACATAACTAACTACTGTATATAACTAACTACTGTATATAACAAACTACTGTACATAACTAACTACTGTATATAACTAACTAACGCATATAACTAACTACTGTATATAACTAACTACTGTACATAACTAACTACTGTATATAACTAACTACCGTATATAACTAACTACTGTATATAACTAACTACTGTACATAACTAACTACTGTATATAACTAACGCATATAACTAACTACCGTATATAACTAACTACTGTACATAACTAACTACTGTATATAACTTACTACTGTATATAACTTACTACTGTATATAACTAACTACTGTACATAACTAACTACTGTATATAACTAACTACTGTACATAACTAACTACTGTATATAACTAACTACTGTACATAACTAACTACTGTATATAACTAACGCATATAACTAACTACCGTATATAACTAACTACTGTACATAACTAACTACTGTATATAACTTACTACTGTATATAACTTAGTACTGTATATAACTAACTACTGTACATAACTAACTACTGTATATAACTAACTACTGTACATAACTACTGTATATAACTAACTACTGTACATAACTAACTACTGTATATAACTAACGCATATAACTAACTACCGTATATAACTAACTACTGTATATAACTAACTACCGTATATAACTAACTACCGTACATAACTAACTACTGTACATAACTAACTACTGTATATAACTAACTACTGTATATAACTAACTACTGTACATAACTAACTACTGTATATAACTAACTACTGTATATAACTAACTACTGTACATAACTAACTACCGTATATAACTAACTACTGTATATAACTAACTACTGTATATAACTAACGCATATAACTAACTACCGTATATAACTAACTACTGTATATAACTAACTACCGTATATAACTAACTACCGTACATAACTAACTACTGTACATAACTAACTACTGTATATAACTAACTACTGTATATAACTAACTACTGTACATAACTAACTACTGTATATAACTAACTACCGTATATAACTAATACTGTATATAACTAACTACTGTACATAACTAACTACTGTATATAACTAACTACCGTACATAACCAATTACCGTATATAACTAACTACTGTATATAATCAACTACTGTATATAACTTAACTACCGCATATAACTAACTACCGATATAACTAACTACTTATATAAACTAACTACTGTACATAACTAACTACTGTACATAACTAATATAAATAACTACTGTATATAACTAACTACCGTATATAACAACTACCGTATATAACTAACTACTGTATATAACTAACTACTGTATATAACTAACTACTGTATATAACTAACTACTGTATATAACTAACTACTGTATATAACTAACTACCGTATATAACTAACTACTGTACATAACTAACTACTGTATATAACTAACTACCGTACATAACTAACTGCTGTATATAACTAACTACCGTATATAACTAACTACCGTATAAAACTAACTACTGTACATAACTAACTACTGTATATAACTAACTACCGTATATAACTAACTACCGTATATAACTAACTACTGTACATAACTAACTACTGTGTATAACTAACTACTGTATATAACTAACTACCGTATATAACTAACTACTGTACATAACTAACTACCGTATATAACTAACTACTGTACATAACTAACTACTGTATATAACTAACTACCGTACATAATTAACTGCTGTATATAACTAACTACCGTATATAACTAACTACCGTATATAACTAACTACTGTATATAACTAACTACCGTACATAACTAACTACTGTATATAACTAACTACTGTATATAACTAACTACCGTACATAACTAACTACTGTACATAACTACTGTATATAACTAACTACTGTACATAACTAACTACCGTATATAACTAACTACTGTACATAACTAACTACCGTATATAACTAACTACTGTACATAACTAACTACTGTATATAACTAACTACTGTATATAACTAACTACCGTACATAACTAACTACTGTACATAACTAACTACTGTACATAACTAACTACTGTATATAACTAACTACTGTACATAACTAACTACTGTATATAACTAACTAGCGTATATAACTAACTACTGTACATAACTAACTACCGTATATAACTAACTACTGTACATAACTAACTACTGTATATAACTAACTACTGTACATAACTAACTACCGTACATAACTAACTACCGTACATAACTAACTACCGTATATAACTAACTACCGTACATAACTAACTACCGTACATAACTAACTACCGTACATAACAAACTACTGTATATTTCTAACTACTGTGTATAACTAACTACCGTACATAACTAACTACCGTACATAACTAACTACCGTACATAACTAACTACTGTATATAACTAACTACTGTGCATAACTAACTACCGTACATAACTAACTACCGTACATAACTAACTACCGTATATAACTAACTACTGTACATAACTAACTACTGTATATTTCTAACTACCGTACATAACTAACTACCGTACATAACTAACTACCGTACATAACTAACTACCGTACATAACTAACTACCGTACATAACTAACTACCGTACATAACTAACTACCGTACATAACTAACTACCGTACATAACTAACTACCGTACATAACTAACTACTGTATATTTCTAACTACCGTGTATAACTAACTACCGTACATAACTAACTACTGTATATTTCTAACTACCGTATATAACTAACTACCGTACATAACTAACTACTGTATATTTCTAACTACCGTATATAACTAACTACTGTATATTTCTTACTACCGTGTATAACTAACTACCGTGTATAACTAACTACCGTACATAACTAACTACTGTATATTTCTAACTACCGTATATAACTAACTACCGTATATAACTAACTACTGTATTTTACTAACTACCGTACATAACTAACTACCAAACTTCACCCAACCTTCTCCTAGTTAGTAATAAAGTGGTCAAATCTTCTTGTGAACCGTCAGAAATCTGGACGTCCACTTAATTAACTCTTTCTCACACTTATACGTAAGAGGAAAATTTAACTACCCATCAAAATACCACAACACAAAATTGGATGGTTAGGTTAGGTTAAGTTTTAGACGAGGGTGGCATAGTCGACATACCAGGAGATACGTTTTCTATATAGCCTGAGGTGGGGTGGGGCGGACTACAGTACAGTGGACCAGCCCATCGTAGGAACACGTCCATCACTTCTGAATATTGAAGCCGACTATTGGGTGAACGTCACGGACCGAGAAACAACCACGCACACACGGACAGAGATACGGACAGATACGGAAATCTAAGGGAGGCACACACCATCTTCCTTCACCGTCTTTAATATGTCCGTGTTTTGGTCATGAGATGGGTGATGGGGAGGGGGTGTTGGGGAGTGGGTGATGGGGAGGAGGTGTTGGGGGAGGGGGTGATGGGTTTGATGGGAGGAAGGTGTCTGGAGAAATGAGGAGAGGGGGTGGTGGGGAGGAGGTGGTGGGGAGGAGGTGGTGGGGAGGAGGTGTTGGGGAAGGGGTGATGGGTTTGATGGAAGATTGAAAAGGTTGCGGGTTTGGGGAATAAAGGCGGAGTAGAAGGCGTTAGCTGGCACTGTCCTCCACTTGGACTGGCACTGTACTAAGGACGGAAATAATTATAGCCTGGCCCTAGACCCTAAACCACAGTTCATTATCTAATAAGAAAAACAATCTTCGCCAGCACAAACAATTATCAACACCCGACTTACCCGTTTTCATTATAAAATGTCGAAAAGATTGGAACACAACGCCAGACGACCGCATTGTGTGAGTACCTGCAGTGGCGAAAGAGGTCGTTTATCACTCAAGTATTAATTCCTGCTCTTCAAGATTACATATACATATTTTTTTCTCTTAAGGTCTTATCATAATATCCACCAATATCGTCAATAGTTGAGTGTATTAAGGTGTATCTTATCTTAATGACTGATTTACAACACGGGTGACGGTCACTTTATCTCTCTCTCTCGCCCTGCTGTTCAATTCTCATTCTTTACTTTTCCCTAATTCTGAAGTCCTTCCTCTAACTACACCTTCCAAACATACACTAAATTCTTTTCATTTTTTTCGTCTTCAATTCTCTGAAATCTTAACTAACATCAGTATTTTTGTTCCATACATTAAATTCAACTTGCTAAAAAAACGGTAATTTTAGTAACAGTTTTTTACTCACTTAAAGTTCATTTTAGTAAAAAAAAATTTATTACCTTAATATCATTTTAGTGATTAATTTAATAAGCGTAATTTAGCATTCATTCTTTCTTGCTCGGGATCATTATTAAACCTTAACAAGCCGTGTGGTAAGTGATTCAGATGTACACACAACGACCCAAACTAAGATTAGCTACGAGAACTATATACCTTCAACCTGATACATAACATCAAAGCAGACAGACACCTCCCCTCTTATAACTAACTACGCAGACAGCAGACGAAGCGAGACAAAATAGCGAGTTATGTCAAAACAGCTATACTATATAATAACTGTTTGTCCAATTGCAAACCACGCGACATAATCCACGTTAAGAGAACCGCCGTTGTCGCCACACCACCATCACTTTCTTACCCAGACGGCGGGGCGAATCACGTGAGACAGCCAGGAACCGCCACAGCAATAAACACAGTCAGGGAAGCCTTCAAACATCTCGCTGCAGGCAACTAAGTTAAGCAGGCCCTGTTAGTATCCTCAAACACACACCGCCACAACTATCAACATAGCTACATCAATATCCGTGTTAATAACCTTTCTTGTTGATGGCGCTTAAATAACGAGCAATCACAACAACCCACTACGTGTTATTAATTGTAGTTGTTGAAGCGCCTAAAACAAATGCCTAACAACCCCACCACCACAACACATGAGAAACAAGCTAACACAACTCACACCGTCTTATATAATCTCGTATGAAAATTCGACGGAAACCCAATTACTTTCGTCAAGTTTTCCTCTGGATTTAACGGGCTTTGATGGACGTCTCCTTCTCCCCCAGCAAGTTTTCAAAGGTTTTGGGGACGAGCTCAGCTGCTACACTCCACGCGGCTCGGTTACTTCCCAAGAGCTGTCGAGTTTTATTTATTAATCTCTTCACTTCAGTAAATGTAGCAAGATCCCCTTTAACATAAGATTTCCATTTGTAGTATATCTTTCCTCTCGTCTTAATACTTAATTCCCTTCCACTTCTCTCTTAACGTCATACGCTGCCGACTATTTGCATATGAACAAATATTACCCGAGGTCCCTATTTGACGAAGAAAGTGTTAAAAGATGTTTCAACAGTTCACACCAGAGCCCAACAAAACTCTATTCACGGCGATATCTTTGAGGAAGTCAAGTGGGAGACTAAGAGCCCAGTGTGGAGCCAATCAGGGTAAATTAATTTAACGTCATCTTGGATAAACAAAATCCTTATAAGGTGGCCCAGGCTAGACTACTGACGGCGATGATAATTATCTACAGTACTTCTGCCTCACACACCATATACAGTAAGTGTAGTTTGTAACCTTAAACTAAACAAAAACAAACTTATTGTGAACACTGGTGTCATGTACTGTTCTCAGCCTGCCTTACTGAGTCATAATACATACTGTCAGTTGCTGGATGACCAGGTATATAAAAGAGCTTCAAGCTACACACTGGCTAACCCAAGTACCATTTGTGTACATAATTCAGAACACGGAGTTGGCAAAGCAATATACATAAAATATTTACAAGGTGTTAACCAAATAATTGTATGCTGGGGCATGACCCAGCCATGCGGTGAGAAGTGCCTGTGAATTACACAGTAAACAATAAAATCAACTCACCAGAATGCACAAAGTTTGTTGTCAACTTGTGGTTCACGCCGCGTGGGTCACAACTAAAATATATTCCCGATAAAGAGAAACTAAACACAAAACATTAGTGTACGAGCACTACTGGTTTCTTTAAAATTCACTTGTCATATAGCAAACATTTCAATGCATCCAATATTTCCAAAGAGGGTAAAGGCTGCAGCTAGCACGCGAGCGAGCGACAACCGCACGAGCCACACCGGGAGGGAGGCAGAACACTGACCGTCCACACGCGCCGGTGTCTGCACCACTACTGAGAGCAGAGTGGCAGCAGCGGGTCGTCCTGCTGGTGTGGTCGTGCCTCTGCCGACAGCCCGTCGTCGTTCCCTTGGTCCTAGTCTCCCTCACTCAGCCGTCGCCCGACACCGAAGACCAGGCGGGTTGCCCTAGGTGAGGTTCACCACCACGCCGCGCATGCAAACCTCCTCCTGCGACGCCTACTGCTACACCACCTCAAACTCCCACACCAATGGCGATAATTTATTTATCGTTTCACATTATTTTTTCTGACTCGTCTGAGTTCTACTTATACTACTTCACGAAATATTAAAGTAATACTGTGAATAAAGTATCCCTACAGTGTACTCAGTGTAGAGCCAGGGAGGAAGATGAAATAATATTGATTGTAGTGTATGGTAATATCCGACCACCGGCTCCCAGGCCCCGCCGAGGAACAACTGCAGACAACTCCAGTGGTTTTTGTTTTCGGCTGGGTTCGCTAGTGTGACCACGACGGGGGCGGCGGCACATTAACTACCTGCTGTAAACCCCATACAACTTAACGAGGGTAGTTGGGTCATAAATCAACAGTGGATATTAAAGCGATGAACTCAATTAAGATTATTTTAACAATATGCTCAATTGTTAATTTTAGCAAGAGTTTATGAAACACTGTTAGAAGTGATGAGGCAAACTGCCAATTACGACAATTAGCATCATAACAGCCAGCAACACCTGGCAACTGCCCACACTGGACGGAAGGTTCGAGAAAATATTCCAATTAAGTAAATATGTATTAAAGAGGCGATCATTTGTACTGTAGTGTACTGTAGTGTAGTGTACTATAGTGTAGTGTACTGTAGTGTAGTGTACTGTAGTGTAGTGTACTGTACTGTAGTGTACTGTAGTGTAGTGTACTGTAGTGTAGTGAACTATACTGCACTGTACTGTAGTGTAGTGTACTGTACTGTAGTGTAGTGAACTACTGCACTGTACTGTAGTGTAGTGTACTGTACTGTAGTGTAGTGTACTGTAGTATACTGTAGTGTAGTGTACTGTAGTGCACTGTAGTGTAGTGTAGTGTACTGTACTGTACTGTAGTGTACTGTACTGTAGTGTAGTGTACTGTAGTGTAGTGTACTGTAGTGTAGTGTAAGTAGTGTAGTGTACTGTAGTGTACTGTAGTGTAGTGTAGTGTACTGTAGTGTAGTGTAGTGTTCTGTAGTGTAGTGTACTGTAGTGTAGTGTACTGTGTACTGTAGTGTAACTGTAGTGTAGTGTAGTGTACTGTACTGTAGTGTACTGTGTACTGTAGTACTGTACTGTAGTACTGTACTGTAGTGTAGTGTACTGTACTGTAGTGTAGTGTAGTGTACTGTGTACTGTAGTGTAGTGTACTGTAGTGTACTGTAGTGTAGTGTACTGTACTGTAGTGAACTGTAGTGTAGTGTAGTGTACTGTACTGTAGTGTAGTGTAGTGTACTGTAGTGTACTGTACTGTAGTGTACTATAGTGTAGTGTAGTGTACTGTACTGTACTGCAGTATACTGTAGTGTACTGTAGTGTAGTGTACCGTAGTGTAGTGTACCGTAGTGCATTGTAGTGTAGTGTACTGTAGTATACTGTAGTGTAGTGTACTGTAGTGCACTGTAGTGTAGTGTAGTGTACTGTACCGTAGTGTACTGTACTGTAGTGTACTATAGTGTAGTGTAGTGTACTGTACTGTACTGCAGTATATTGTAGTGTACTGTAGTGTAGTGTAATGTACTGTAGTGTACTCTACAGTAGTGTGCTGTAGTATACTGTACTGTAGTATACTGTACTGCAGTGTAGTGTAGTGTAATGTAGTATACTATACTGTACTGTAGTGTACTGTACTGTAGTATACTGTACTGTAGTATACTGTACTGTAGTATACTGTACTGTAGTATACTGTACTGAACTGTACTGTAGTGTACTGTACTGTAGTATACTGTACTGAACTGTACTGTAGTGTACTGTACTGTAGTATACTGTAGTGTAGAGTACTGTACTGTACTGTATTGTACTGTAGTGTAGTGTAGTGTACTTTACTGTAGTGTAGTGTACTGTGGTGTACTATACTGTAGTGAACTGCACTGTAGTGTTCTGTAGTGTACTGTACTGTAGTGTACTTTACTGTAGTGTACTGTAGTGTAGTGTAATGTACTGTACTGAGCTGTACTGTAGTGTACTGTAGTGTAGTGTACTGTAGTGTACTGCAGTGTACTTTACTGTAGTGTACTGTACTGTAGTGTACTGTAGTAGTGTAGTGTAGTGTACTGTAGTGTAGTGTACTGTACTGTAGTGTAGTGTAGTGTAGTGTACTGTAGTGTAGTGTACTGTACTGTAGTGTACTGTACTGTAGTGTAGTGTAGTGTAGTGTAGTGTAGTGTACTGTACTGTAGTGTAGTGTACTGTAGTGTAGTGTAGTGTACTGTACTGTAGTGTAGTGTACTGTACTGTAGTGTAGTTTACTGTAGTGTAGTGTACTGTACTGTAGTGTAGTGTACTGTAGTGTAGTGTAGTGTACTGTACTTTACTGTAGTGTACTGTACTGTAGTGTGGTGTACTGTACTGTAGTTTACTGTACTGTACTGTACTGTACTGTACTGTAGTGCAATGTACTGTACTGTAGTGTAGTACTGTACTGTACTGTAGTGTAGTGTACTGTACTGTACTGTAGTGTACTGTACTGTAGTGTAACTGTACTGTACTGTAGTGTAGTGTACTGTACTGTAGTGTAGTGTACTGTACTGTAGTGTACTGTACTGTAGTGTAGTGTACTGTACTGTAGTGTAGTGTAGTGTACTGTACTGTAGTGTACTGTTCTGCAGTGTACTGTACTGTAGTGTGCTGTACTGTAGTGTACTGTACTGTAGTGTAATGTACTGTACTGTAGTGTAGTGTACTGTAGTGTAGTGTAGTGTACTGTAGTGTAGTGTACTGTACTGTAGTGTAGTGTACTGTAGTGTAGTGTACTGTACTGTAGTGTACTGTACTGTACTGTAGTGTAGTGTACTGTAGTGTACTGTAGTGTAGTGTAGTGTACTGTAGTGTACTGTAGTGTACTGTAGTGTAGTGTACTGTAGTGTACTGTAGTGTAGTGTAGTGTACTGTACTGTATAAGGCACTAGAGAGAGCGGGCCGCTGGGCCGGGGATGACAACATACAGTACATCAGCTGGTGGACACACGTGACATCCTGATTATTATTTTTATTATTTATTATATATTGGGCACTCCCCTACATCCTTGTGTAAGGTGAAGCGAGAAGCGTTTACAGCGCCCAACAGGGAAGCATGCTAAGTTCATGCTTGCCTTTATGTCTCAAGAGTTAGGGCGTAGAAGCCTGAAGAGCATGATGGCCGCGCCGTGCACCAGGGGGAAGCAGGGGTCACCAAGGGGCAGCAATGTCATCTCGTGATATTCAGTGACGTCCATATTATTAAACATCTTCCCCTGAAGAGAGTCGTCGTGTTTCACCCGAGTTTTAAACTAAACTAGTCCTGATTGACACCGCAGTACTGCACTTAACGGGGTGGTGTGGCGGTAAGATTAACTAATTTCAATATTATAAATTAATTTTATTGGAATTAGTTAATTTTACCACTCCGTTAAGTACTGTACTGCGGTGTCCCTCGGGTTGAAACACGACGACCCTCTTCAAGGGACGATGTTGTTTAATAATACGGGCGTCAGAGTTTCAACGTTATATTATTTTCAGCTCAGGAGGAAGACGTTAGCTCTTTCGTGGAGGAGTCAACCACAACACCACGTTGATGTGAGCCGTGGGAGATTATTGGTTGTGATGACCCTCGTCCACCTTGATTAGACACATCCTCTACCTCCAGCCTTCATATATATCATATATAAACTTGGCTCTCACTTAAGTTTTAAGAGAACAGGATTCACTTCCCAGAAAAAGTAGCGCCCGACTTTTAAAGAAGTATTTTCATTCGGTGTTTGAAGTTGTGCGGCGCGCCACTGCATTAAACAGAGGCAGGGATGACAATTACAAAGAAACACCCATTAAAACCCACCCAAACCCACACATAAGACACCGCCTCTCAGTTGTGTTTATTGTTTCCCTTGTTAGCATATGATTCACCGAGTGTGTGTGTTAGAAATGTACTTTAAGTACTCATATATGTCTACCAACTGTTGTCAATAACCACTGCAATAGTTGCGTATTTTTCTTAAAATGATTTTTAAATATACAGCGTATTGTTACGAACCCCTTCCACCGCTTACCAGCGGCCAGGTCGTGTGTACAGTAGCAGTAGATGTATCACAAGTGTTGTTTTATTACCACTGACTGTCCCGCCAGTCTCCGGTAATTCCCCGACGATCGGTACAGTGTACAGACAAACAACAGGAAGGTAGAAACACACTTGTGCACTGTAGTCTCCTTTAATAAACACTGATTCTTCACAACACTGTTCACAGGGTACGTCCTCACAACTGGACTTCTCACTTCCAATATACAGTCAGCACACTACCAGTGGACAATTCCTTTGCCTTTTCACTTTATATCGCTCACAACAATTCCTCAATACTTGAACAACAATTATCTTTAGCTGTCACTAGGCTTGTACTTCACACTATTTACAGAAACGGTTGACTACAACCCAAGGCAGCTCGATGGCGTTTATATACGTCTCCCCAGGCGCCCAGGGCATCCTAGCACCACCCAGGCATTGCAGGTCGGAACGAGATACGCCTGGAAGGTTCTAGAATGATCTAGGGTTACAATACGTAAGTAAATCATAACAAAAATGATGCAATACATTCTAGAAAGTTTTTACATAAGTAATACATCAATATATAGGAGAAAATCCCCCTAAACTTGCCCAAACAATTGCTGCTTGGAATAGAAAATAATCAGAACACAACTAGTGGGAGAAAACTATTATTTCATAGTAATTAAAAGTGAAAATTAGCAAGTTACATTTACTGAGAAAATACTGTGTGCACTTTCATGGTCTTGGCAAAATACAGATTGGACAAACAGAAAATCAACACTGTCAAAACATTAGTGATAACCTATAAAAGAGTAACGCGGTGATCAACTCACTGTAAACTCTTTATACTTTAAAAGACTAGAAAATCGGCAGTTTATTTTAAGAGCTGCACCTCACTGTACACTACAAAAACTATTGGTAAATTATATTATACAGTAAAACGGTAGTGCAGGTTTATTTATATAACCAACACAAGGTCCGCGCCGCTCGCTACAACAAGGACCACATTTTCAGGCCGCACAAATTACCAACACTAAAATGAATTAAAACGTTTGTTTGCATGAAAGGTTATTACGTATTTAAGTGATAATAATTAGATAAAAAAATATACAGATGTTTGACTCTGCATGATGAAACAATCACACGGTGTTCAGTTGTGAAGGTGACGTGAACAAGCTCCACACTGAGGTTACAGGCATGTGGTGTACAGTTCTCATATTTCCCCACTTGTAGATTAATACATAATTTGTGCTGCCGTCTTGTGGGATTTTAACGTTATGAGACAAATAGTAAAGAGCATCTTGTTGTGTTTCCTAGTATTAGAAAATAACGCGTCTGGCGGGATTATAATCGTGACCCACAATAGTTCCTGAATTATTACAGCGTTCTTCTGGGGAGCGTATGCGTACAAGTACATCAGATTTGATGTTTCCATGTGTGTGTGTGTGTGTGTGTGTGTGTGTGTGTGTGTGTGTGTGTGTGTGTGTGTGTGTGTGTGTAGCCCCCCGCATCAGGCAGACATGCTTACAGAGCTCTAGTAAGACCCCAACGGCGGAATTGGTGGAAGAGGTGACCACCATGGGCACCCAACGACTACACCGGCAGATGAAGGCAATGCCTGATGGACAGGCTACCGAGGCGAAACCCAACAAACTGAGCTATTGACAATCCACTGCAACTCTCCCTCTCCCCAGTCGTTGCGTCTACCTACACCAGTGGATCAGGAAAACGGAGAGCCATCACCCAGATCATCATACAATCATCATCAAAACCCCTACACCCCCAAAAGTCCTATGGCGACGGGGACAGGCAGAGATGACTACCGGGAGTCTCTAGTCACAATTCTGCACATGGGCGGTTTATGCACTGGGATCTAGGCAGCAGTGCAATCCGGTCCTGTCTGTGCGACTGACCAGCCCTTTCGAGGAGCCACTCTGCTCACCCCACAAAGAGGGAGGGGAGGGGGACTAGAAAAGGTGCCCTAAACATAGTTTGCCTAAAACACTTACATGGCTAGGCCCACATGGGGGGCCTTGAAGTGCTGGGCAACCGCACCCAGAAAAGTCATCTTAATGCGGTCGAAAACATAATCATAATCACAGGTCAAAGTAAAAACAAACTATACAACCTCCTATGGTCACTGTATGGAATGTCAGGACCCTTCTGGTTACTACCACAAATGAGCGTCCTGAAAGAAGAACCGCCCTTGTGGCAAAAGAGCTGGCTAAGTATAACATCGACATAGCAGCCATTAGTGAGTCCCGGCTCCCAGATGAGGGTCAACTCACAGAACGGAGCTCTGGCTATACCTTCTTCTTGAAGGGTAAGCCTGCTGAGGAGAGAAACAGCATTTACGGAGTTGGCTTTGCAATTCGTCAGTCCATCGGACATCAGCCAAATGAAATACCTCTTGGGATCAACGAGCGCCTCGTGACGTTCCGAGTCCCACTGAATCACTCACGTTATGCCTTCTTTATCAGTCCATACGCCCCAACATTGGATGCAAAGGATGGCATCAAGGAGGCTATGCCGACCTTGACAGAGTGCGAACCTCTATCCCCAGAAGTGATAAGGTTGTGCTCCTTGGTGACTTCAATGCCAGAGTTGGCAGAGATGCTGACTTATGGCAGGGAATCATAGGGAGAAACGGAGTGGGCAAGTGTAATCCCAACGGCCTACTCCTCTTCAGCAAGTGTGCTGAACACATCCTCAGAATCACCAACACCTTGTTAAGGCAGGCCGACAAGTTCAGGGGTTCGTGGCAAACACTGGCATCTTATTGACTACATCACTGTCAGAGAGAAAGTTCGTCGAGATGTCCTCACCGCCCAAGTCTTGGCTCAGGTCGAAAGAAAACACCATGACTGGTTTGACGAAAATAACCAGGAAATCGACGTACTCCTCAATGGTAAACGTGCTGCCTCCACTAACTGGCAGAACAACCCTCAGTCTCGGATCAAAGCTGATATCTTGCACGAGAAGAAAGCGATCGCCCATCGAGAAGTTAGGTGGAAAAATAAAGCGCTGCTCAATGTCCTGACTACCCAGTAGTTCCCTCAGCTATCCTCTATCCCTGGATGTGGTAGCTACTGCCATCAAACAGATGAAAAATAACAAAGCCTCAGGGCCTGATGGAATCCCAGCCATGGTGTATAAAGCAGGAGGACCTCTGCTTACCAACCGTCTCCACTCTCTCCTGGAGAATATATGGGAAAAGGAGGAAATCCCTCAAGCTCTTAAAGACGCCTCCATTGTCAATATTTGTAAGAACAAGGGAGACCGGTCAGACTGTGGCAACTAACACAGGATCTCGCTGCTGTCCGTAGCTGGTAAGATTATCGCATGAGTCCTCCTAAACAGACTTCCTGAGGCAGAAAACTTCCTCCGAGAATCTCAAAGTGGCTTTAGACAATCACACTGACATGATCATTGCTGCCCGCCAGATACAGAAAAAGTGCAGAGAACAGCTTCGTGACTTGTAAATGGCCTTCATTGATCTTACTAAGGCCTTGGACTCGGTCAACAGGAAAGCCCTCTGGTGGACTCTCAGCCGTTTTGGCTACCCACTAAAATTCATTGCCATTGTGAAGCAACTCAACGATGGCATGAATGGCAGTGACCTGCACAGTGGCACCCAGTCTGAGCTGTTCCCCATCCAAACGGAGGAAAAAACAAGGATGTGTACTGGCACCACCTCTCTTTTCCATTTTCTTGGCTGCCTTCCTAACTCGAGCCAGTGCCAATTTACCCGGTGGGGCGGACATCCAGTACCGGATAAAGGGTCTTATCAACATAAGACGACTCTAGGCAAGAAGAAAGATGTCGACTGCTTCCATCACTGAGTGTCAGTATGCAGACGACCTCACCCTCATCGCCCACAATGAATGCAACCTACAGGAGATCCTCAACACTTCGGCCTCGAGATGAATGTACGTCAGACTTAGACTCTCTTCCAACCTGTCCCAGGTTCAGCCACACCACCACCATCCATCGAGGTTAACAGTACTACCTTCTCTAATATTACCCACTTTTAGTACCTTGGCTCTTACCTGCCCACCACCGCGAACATCGATAAGAAGATTCAATGTCGGATCTGACATGCATCTCAACCCTTTGGCAGACTCTGTACACATGTCTTCAGCTGTAAGGAGCTGAAATTATCTGCAAAGTTGCACGTACAGTTTATCGAGCAGTGACACTCCCCACCCTGCTGTATGGCAGCGATACATAGGTCACATACAGGAGGCACCTCAAGGCACTTGAAAACTTTCACCAACGTAGTCTACGTTACATCCTCCGAGTTCGCTGGGAAGACAAGAGAACACATGCCAGTATTCTCACTGACACCAACTGTAGGAGCATCGAGGCTACCATTATCCATGAACAACTACGTTGGCCTGGCCATGTTACCCGCATGGACGACAGTAGACTGCCAAAGCAGCTACTTTACAGTCACCTAACTAATAGTAAACGTAACGCTGGCGGGCAACTGAAAAGGTATAAGGATAGTCTTAAGACAAACCTGAAAAAGTGCCAAATCGACCCCCTCACCTGGGAGACGATTACTCCACACCGTAACGCTTGGAGGAGCACCAAACGAGAAGGTGTCAATACTTTCGAGTTAGCCCGACTGCATAACGAGGCAGACAAGCGCCAGCTCTGGAAAGACGTTGCCGCCGCCTCTCCCGCACTAGATGTAGTCCCCCACACGTGCAACGAAGGTGACTTTTTTAATAACTCATATCATTGCATAGTAGCTGGATGATCGTCAAACTCGATTCCGATTGACAGCAAAGTAGTATTAGTAGTGGAGACAGAGAGAGAGAGAGAGAGAGAGAGAGAGAGAGAGAGAGAGAGAGAGAGAGTGTGTGTGTGTGTGTTCGTGCGTGCGTGTACGGGATCGCTAAGGATCATTTTTCTATGCTTGTTTTTCGGGTCGTGATTTTCGTTTCTCAACACAACTTTCTGTAGGATATGAACAACAGTAACCTAACCTAACCTAACCCAACCCAGTAGCTTATACGATAACAATAGTAGTAGTCTAACCTAACCTAACATAATCGCAACCTAAGCCAACTTAACCCAATCTTAACCTAATCTTACATAATAACACCCTAACCTAACTCAACCTAACCTAACCACATACAATCTGTCTCACTTTAAAAAGTTGGTTTTCCGGCATCTTCGTGGTGCAGATTAATATAACCTTTTTCTTTTCTATTTATTTTTACTCATATTTGTTTTCACCCCCCAGGCACCGTTGTGGGCCAGTGACCTGTGCCTAGGTGAGCTACTACCCGTAAAAAAAAATATATGAAGAATTACACACTAGAAAACGCTAAGACCAACACGATCAAAATATTCATACTTCGATCATACGTAAAAATGAACTTGAACTCTTAAAACACACACACACACACACACACACACACACACACACACACAGGTACGAGATGAATAAAAAACAAAAAATTACTTATCTCCGGGATCCACTAAATTGCTTGTATCATCCAAAACAGAATATCAATGAATATTTTAAATCCAGGTCACCCCAAAAACTTTCCCAGAGTACAGGTGGTATATACACTAGGTGGAAGTAGGTGGTATATACACTAGGTGGAAGTAAGTGGTATATACACTAGGTGGAAGTAAGTGGTATATACACTAGGTGGAAGTAGGTGGTATATGGATAGATGCAACAACAACAACAACAACAACAACAACAATAATAATAATAATAATAATAATAATAATAATAATAATAATAATAATAATAATAATAATAATAATAATAATAATAATAATAATAATAATAATAAATACATAACGTGAACAGAGAGAATAACACACACACATGTAAAAGCTGTTTATAAAATCTCTTGTTTATGGTTAGCAAGTCCTTAAAGAGGTTACACACCTAAAACATATCATATGTGTACACCACTAAAGTTACTCACCATTATTAACTGTGTTCACTCCTGTCACTATAGAGAAAATGTAACAGAGTACATGATGGAAAAAAAAGAGTACACAACGGCCTCTTGGAGAGTGAGGAGAGCTGTTTACCCCACGACTGAGGGAGGCCACGTACTGTACTGTAAACAGACCCACACTCACTCACCACAACACGCTAAAACATTTATTATACCGGGAAAAATTAGTTATTACATTTCTAATTAATTAAACAAGGCCAGGGGGAGAGTTTCTTCACGCGTAGGAACTGATAATGACCAACTACGTACCTAAACCACGTACCTAAACCAAACATAAAAATAATACTAATCAATATATCTAGAAAAAAACGATAAATATTAAAATAACATGGTAATAAAATAAATATATTCACAAAGATATAAATAGAGAAATTACAAATATTTACTGATGGTTACGTAGAAATATTGAACAAACTTTAATAATAAAATTGGCAACCCCAAGAAACATGTTATACCAGGAAGAACAGGTTAAGTTAGGTTAGGTTAGGTTAGGTTAAATTAGGTTAGGTTAGGTTAGGTTAGCGTAAGGGTGCTTAATTATCAGGTGAAGTAAGCTGGGGTGTCTAATATTCAGGTGATCTTAAGAAATAAATAAAAGTGAAGCCAGATTACAACCTTGTGGAACACCCGAGACTTGATTACAAGTTATGTTGGTCAATAATTCAAATAAAAATGAATGAAAACAAATAACTCACTCATTCCTACGGACGTAAATATGTAAATTATTCTTTGGACCCATTCTTGTCTTGATGATACGCCCGAGCACTGCAGTCGTGTCCAGCCGCACACGAGTAGACCAATATGAAGAGGAAATAGAAGCTCATATCATATAGTACAGAGGCTCTTTTGGTATGTAAACTGCTTTTAGGGGGAATATGTTGTGTGTTTGTTTAAGCGAGCCGAGACAAGCCGCACAAATACTTTAGATATTATTGTTGTTGTTGTATAAATAAGATCAGTAGTGGTATAGGAAAAAGTTAATTACATTTTTCTTTAGGAAGAGGCGTAATGTATCCAAGGCTCCAAGACGACGGAAAGACGCCAGCATTTATGACCTTCCAAATAATAGCGCTAAGTTTAGTGACCAACAGCACGGTAGGTTTTATTATTAATTATAAACAATAGAGAAGTGGGAGGTGACTGGACCCCATGTAAGTAATCCAGGTCCAGTAGGTCGTTTGTTTACACAGGGAGGTGGTGGTGGCAAGACGACCAGCAGGGGGACGACCAGGAAGGACACGACCAGGGAAACGACCTCAATATTCTCTTTACTTCCTGTCAAAAGCTAAGCCTAGATGATCACCTTTAACCTGTGAAGATGAAGTGGCTGAACTCTCATGGGTAAGGCTGGATGAGATGGATGAGCCTAAAGGTAACAGATTTAAGGATCATCCACCATCCATGAGGGCGTTCTTTAAGGTGAGTTAGGTTAACATTTGGGCGTTTACTCCTCATGTGAACCAAAAATATCATGTGCAGGAACGGGATATTCACACACACACACACACACACACACACACACACACACACACACACACATGGAGGGGAGAGGCGAGCTGGAGACAGACAGGTTAAGACCAATGGTAAAGTACCCCCTCAGCCTTCACCAGCGGGGGATAATATACGGGCTAAAATGATCTCCTACGTCACACTTACGTCATAATACTCTAGATTACGTCACAGATGCGTCATATTACTCATTACGTCACAGTTACAGCACATTACTTTATTTTACGTCACATTTACGTTATGTTGCTTCATTTTAAGTCACTATTACATCAAATTACTCCAATTTGCGTCATAGTTACGTCACATTACTTCATTTTACATCACAGTTCTGTCACGTTACTCTATATTACGTCAGAGATGCGTCACAATCCTGAAAACCACGTCATAGTTAACGTCACCTTACTCCAAGTTACGTTACGCTACTCCATTTTACGTCACAGTTACGTCACTCTAGTTCAATGCACGCCATAGTTACGTCACGCTTCTATACCAATCTATGTCAGCTTCCCGCATCTCGTTTTCTATATGAAGAGTTTGTGTTTACAGGTTAGGTTAGGTTAGGTTAGGTTAGGTTAGGTTAGGTTAGGTTAGGTTAGGTTAAGCAATGTTTTATCAATTAAACTTCATCTATAATAAAAAAGTCCCGCGAACCGCATCCACGAACCCGCGAACCACCAGAACTTTTGGGTATATTTTCTTAGCATGGATTAGAAAAGTTGTATTTAAGAATAAAAATAACACGATTCATTACTTTCAAAACTAACCTCGCTATTTCCTTACATCAGGTGTTTCGGGTTCGGGGTTCGAGGATTCAGTTCAGGGGTTCAGAGTTCGGGTTCAAGGGGTTCGGAGGTTCAGATTCGATGTCTCGGGCTCAAGGTTCGGTAGTGGCTTTTATACCTGACCTAGATCCGTTCACCCACTCTCAATTATGAACCTCTGGGCAGGACACGACAAGATACGGGCGAACTTGTCACAAAAACTTTAATATTCAATCAATTGTTCCTGAAATGGTCTCAAATAATATTTTTAGGACCATCAGATGAATTCACAAACCCGGCCTATTATATCATAAGATTAAACTGTCTAACGCTAACCTAACCCAACCCAACTTAACCTAACCCAACTTAACCTAACCTAATCTAACATGACCTGACCTAACCTAACCTAACTTAACCTAACCTAACCCAACTTAAGCTAACCTAACCTAACCTAACCCAACTTAACCTAACCTAATCTAACTTAACCTGACCTAACCTAACCTAACTTAACCTAACCTAACCCAACTTAACCTAACCTAACCTAACCCAACTTAACCTAACCTAACCCAACTTAAGCTAACCTAACCTAAGCCACAGAGTTAAGGTGTGTAATTATTCAGTGAAATAAGTTAGGGTGTCTAATTTTCATGTGGTTCTATTTTCTTGATAGAGTATATTATTTCTAGTATATAAAGGCATCATCTGACTCTCTTAAGCTTCAATGCCAACCTTGAGCTGGAGGAAGGTAGACAGTCACTTTGTCAACACCAGCCAAGACAAACTTTTAGCCAAAAACATCAATCCCTCCTCCCCTCCCCTCTTTTCAACCCCCCTACCCTTCCTCCAACATCCCCCCTAGCAGTGTTGTTGAGGTAGACCTTAAGGAGGGGTAGGGGGTGGGTGGGGGGGGACCACGAAGCTTTCTACAAGGTGACACTCGAATCTTTACCACAATATCACCCAATATGGCGATCATTTAAATGGGTAAATGTGGGACGATGGTGATATGGCTTTCCAATATGACCCCCCCCCCCTGGACGGTACGTGAAGATACAAGGCCAGCAGCCAAAGGGGAACATCACGTACGTCCTCCATATTGATGTATACAGGTGGTACGTGGTGTACTTAAATAAGGACTTGAGAGTGGGCGTCCGTGTGTTCTTAGGTGAAAACAGGAGGATGAGTGTCCGTAGTGTAGTTAGATGAGAAGTTGAAGATAAACGTCCGTGATATCCTGAAAGTGATAAGAACTTGAGAGACCTACCGGATGGGGAGGTGGCTGTGAGCTGAGAGGTGGCTGTGAGCTGCTGGCTGTGAGCTGAGGGGGAGGTGGCTGTGAGCTGAGAGGGGTGGGCTGTGAGCTGAGGGGGGGTGGTGGCTGAGCTGAGGGGAGGTGGTGGCTGTGAGCTGAGGGGGGAGGTGGCTGTGAGCTGAGAGGGAGGTGGCTGTGAGCTGAGAGGGTGGTGCTGTGAGCTGAGAGGGTGGTGGCTGTGAGCTGAGGGGGAGGTGGCTGTGAGCTGAGGGGGAGGTGGCTGTGAGCTGAGAGAGTGGTGGCTGTGAGCTGAGAGGGTGGTGGCTGTGAGCTGACGAAGAGGTTGATTGTGAGCTGAGAAAAGTTCACACTGATGGTAAACTAATCTAATTTCACCACACTCAACCAATAACAATATTAGGTTAGTTTGGTAAGAACAGGTTCTAGGTTTCTTACTTTTACTATTTCGAAAAAAAAAATATGACACAAAATATATATCATTTAGCAAAGAACACTTGGAGGGCTATAATATACAGTAATATATGATAGTTAAAGACGTGAGTTGTTGACGGAGCAGTAATATAACACCTGTGGTCAAGGGTCGTTAAGAGGTCATTTAAGACATGTAGAAACGATATGGTACTATATACCCGGGTGTTGCCTGGAGGAGGTGGTGTGTTGCCTGGAGGAGGTGGTGTGTTGCCTGGAGGAGGTGGTGTGGTGCCTGAGGAGGTGGTGTGGTGCCTGGAGGAGGTGGTGTGGTGCCTGAGGAGGAGGGTGGTGCCTGGAGGAGGTGGTGTGGTGGTGCCTGGAGGAGGAGGTGTGGTGCCTGGAGGAGGAGGTGGGTGCCTGGAGGAGGAGGTGTGGGAGGAGGTGCCTGAGGAGGAGGTGTGGTGCCTGGAGGGAGAGGTGCCTGGAGGGAGGAGGGTGCCTGGAGGAGGAGGGTGGTGCGTGGAGGAGGAGGGTGGTGCCTGGAGGAGGAGGGTGGTGCCTGGAGGAGGAAGGGAAGGGGTGGGGGTAGCTCTCACTGGAACATCTCCAACACACTGTCATTCGTGCCCAGTTTACCTATAGAAGTGACGGCCATCATCCCGACCACAGACTGTCTCTCCCGTCTTGTTGAAACAGACAGAGAAATAAAAATGCTGAGAGTGACAGAAGATAGAGGAAGGAGGAAGGTATCAACGGGGAATAGTGACCGACAGACCGAGTTTCTTTACACTGATCGTTAATATTCCGTGATCAAGAGACGGGAAGAGGTGTGGGTTAGGTAAGGTTAGGTTAGGTAAGGTTAGGTTTAGGTTAGGTTAGGTTAGGTTTGGTTAGATTAGGTTAGGTTTAGGTTAGGTTAGGTAAGGTAAAGTTAGATTAGGTTAGGTTTAGGTAAGGTTAGGTTCACTACGACGTCATCACGGCCCCTCCTTCACGGCAGTCTCAGTTTTTCCTACCCCAAACTAGGTCCCTTCCTCTTCCACACAACACCTCCTACACGTCGTAGTTCTCACCCCCATACACCGTGGTCCCCCCCTAATAACCCTCTTCTAACAGCTTAACTCACAACAAACAGATTTCATTGGCTTGGAAAATTAATCTATCTCATTTCCGGACATCCACACGCTGTATGAGGGCCATAAGCACCTCCCACTAAGGGTACAGACAGCCTCTATTTCTCTGAGGCACCACATAACCTACACGACTGGCTGGCTGGCTCACTGGCCCTCTCTACCACACACACACTAACACGGCCTCTGATCCCATTATGCTGCCGTACTGATCACAAGAATCAATAACTTTAAGAAGGAAGAATTTGTTGATCTTAAGCTGACCCAAAACCAGGAGGTGTGTCTAGACAAGTCCTCTGTATTTTAAGAGGTAAAACAATTTCAATAAGACACGTTGACAAGTGTCATTATACCGCTGGCACATCCCGGCACCCAACAACAATAAATACACCGCCTGAACTCACACCATCAACCTTACCTCTCATAGTAATGTATACACGCTCGCCCATCTCACACTCCTCCGCCTCACAAAATAAACGAAACAAATAGATGAGTGTTAAGACAGTATGAGCCAAGACCCGTGGACCGACTCATTTTTTGCCTGGTTCACCGAATATTGACGTGGCATTACGGGTGACGGCTGCTTCCTCCATACTAATACAGTCTTGTCAGAGGTACTTACTGATGGAGATAAACACCCATAAGACGTAGGTACATAAGAGAGATAATAACCTAGAGTTGTTAGCTGGGTACGTCCCCTACTGTACAAGCGCCGTGTAGACTAGGTCGCAGACGCCGTTCTCCATTCCCGCTTGTTTTCAGTCCATTTATCTGAGTTGAAACATCTTTGTGCCCTTTAAGTGGTCACTAATTTCATTCCCAGGACATTAAGTAGGACACTATACCAGGCGCAATATGTTGGAAATTCCCGACAAGTTTATGAGTATGGACAAGACGTGTGAGTGTGTGGTGGTGGAGCGGCTTCCTTGACTTGATAATGCTCTCTGCCCCCCCCCCCTCCCGGCACTCCTACCATACACGGGGAGGTGCTGGGGAGGGGGGGGGGGAGGGTGAGGGAGGTGGGCATGGTATCTCCCACTCGTGACACCAGCGAGGATCAAAATACACCTGGTCACTGTACTCTTATCAATACACCTGGTCACTGTACTCTTATCAATACACCTGGTCACTGTACTCTTATCAATACACCTGGTCACTGTACTCTTATCAATACACCTGGTCACTGTACTCTTACCAATACACCAGGTTAGGTTAGGTTAGGTTAGGTTAGGTTAGGTTAGGTCAAATTTAACACCTAATATTCTCAATATAATTAATCAATGACCCGAGTTAATAAAGAATATTTAATCCCCAAGTTTAGTTTACATTTAACTTCATATCTCAGGGCGTGACGGTAAACAAGTGTACACAGTGACCTCTAGCGGCCGGGCTCTACAAGTGTTACACAGTGAGCTCTAGCGGCCGGGCTCTACAAGTATACACATTGACCTCCTGTGCCGGGCCTCACAGGTGTACACAGTGACCTCCAGCGGCCGGGCTCACAAGTGTTACACAGTGACCTCCCCACGGCCGGCTCTACAAGTATGTACACAGTGACCTCCACGCCGGGCTCTACAGGTGTACACAGTGACCTCCAGCGGCCGGGCTCTACAAGTGTTACACAGTGACCTCCTACATGGCCGGGCTCTACAAGTGTTACACAGTGACCTCCCACAAGGCCGGACCTCCTAGCTCTACAAGTATACACATTGACCTCCTGTGGCCGGGCCTACAGGTGTACAGTGACCTCCAGCAGCTGGCTCTACAAGTGTTACACATTGACCTCCTGTGGCCGGGCTCTCACAAGTGTTACACACCTCCTGTGGCCGGGCCTCTACAAGTGTACACGGTGACCTCCAGCGGCCGGGGCTCTACAAGTATACACATTGACCCCCCAGCTGGCCTCTACAGGTGTACACAGTGACCTCCTACGGCCTCTACAAGTGTTACACAGTGACCTCCCCACGGCCGGGCTCTACAAGTGTACACAGTGACCTCTGTGGCCGGGCTCCCCACAAGTGCACAGTGACCTCCCCACGGCCGGGCTCCTCACAAGTGTACACAGTGACCTCCTACGGCCGGGCTCTACAAAGTGACAGTGACCTCCTACGGTTGGGGGTCCTTCACAAGTGTACACAGTGACCTCTACGGCCGGGCTCCCCCACAAGTGTACACAGTGACCTCCCTACGCGGTCGGGCCTCCCACAAGTGACCCTCCCTACGGCCGGGCTCTCACAAGTGTACACAGTGACCTCCCACGGCCGTATACACATTGACCTCCTGTGGCCGGGTCTCTACAAGTGTACACAGTGACCTCCTACGGCCGGGCTCTACAAATGTACACAGTGACCTCCCACCCGGGCTCTGTATACACAGTGACCTCCTACCCGGCTCTACAAGTGTACACAGTGACCTCCTACGGCCGGGCTCTACAAGTGTACACATTGACCTCCTGTGACCGGGGTCCGCAAGGTACCACACACTACAAGTGTACACAGTGACCTCCTACGGCCGGGCTCTACAAGTGTACACAGTGACCTCCTACGGCCGGGCTCTACAAGTGTACACAGTGAGTGACCTCCTGGCCTCACAAGGTACTCACGGCCGGCCTCTGGCTAAGGGTACACAAGTGACCTCCTACGGCCGGGGCCTCTACAAGGCCAGGACCTCTACAAGTGTACACAGACCCTCCTACGGCCGGGCTCTAAGTGTTACACAGTGACCTCCTACGGCCGGGCTCTACAAGTGTACACAGTGACCTCCAGCACCGGGCTCTACAAGTATACACATTGACCTCCCTACGGCCGGGCTCTACAAGTGTTACACAGTGACCTCCAGCGGCCGGGCCTCACAAGCATACACATTGACCTCCCACGGCCGGGCTCTAAGCAAGTGTCCACAAGCATACACATTGACCTCCCACGGCCGGGCTCTGTAAGGGTACACAGTGACCTCCTACGGCCGGGCTCTACAAGTGTTACACAGTGACCTCCACGGCCGGGCTCTACAAGTGTTACACAGTGACCCTCCTACGGCCGGGCTCTACAAGTGCCACACAGTGACCTCCTACGGCCGGGCTCTACAAGGTACACAGTGACCTCCTACGGCCCTCCACGGCTCTACAAGTGTTACACAGTGACCTCCTACGGCCGGGCTCTACAAGTGTTACACAGTGACCTCCTACGGCCGGGCTCTACAAGTGTACCCTCCAGCGGCCGGGCTCTACAAGTATACACATTGACCTCCTACGGCCGGGCTCTACAAGTGTTACACAGTGACCTCCAGCGGCCGGGCTCTACAAGATACACATTGACCTCTAGCGGCCGGGCTCTACAAGTGTTACACAGTGACTCCAGCGGCCGGTGGGCTCTACAAGTATACACATTGACCCCTGTGGCCGGGCTCACAGGTGTTACAGTAGTGACCTCCCCACGGCTGGCCCCTACAAGTGTACACAGTGACCTCCAGCGGCCGGGCTCTACAAGTATACACATTGACCTCCAGCGGCCGGGCTCTACAAGTGTACACACAGTGACCTCCCTACGGCCGGGCCCCACAAGTGTACACAGTGACCTCCCTACGGCTGGCCTCACAAGTGTACACAGTGATCTCCAGCGGCCGGGCTCTACAAGTATACAGTGACCTCCAGCGGCCGGGCTCTACAAAGTGTACACAGTGACCTCCCAGCGGCCGGGCTCCTACAAGCATACACATGACCTCCCCACGGCCTCTCTACAAGTGTACACAGTGACCCTCCCCACGGCCGGGCTCTACAAGTGTACACAGTGACCTCCTACGGCCGGGCTCTCACAAGTGTACACAGTGACCTCCTACGGCCGGGCCTCTACAAGTGTACACGGTGACCTCCAGCGGCCGGGCCTCATAAGTATACACATTGACCTCTAGCGGCCGGGCTCTACAAGTGTGTGTACACAGTGACCTCCTACGGCCGGGCTCTACAAGTATACACATTGACCTCCTGTGGCCGGGCTCTACAGGTGTACACAGTGACCTCCCCACGGCCGGCTCTACATAGTGTACACATTGACCTCCTGTGGCCGGGCTCTACAAGTGTACACAGTGACCTCCACGGCCGGGCTCTCAGGTGTACACAGTGACCTCCTACGGCCGGGCTCTACAAGTGTACACAGACCTCCTACGGTCGGGCTCTACAAGTGTTACACAGTGACTCCAGCGGCCGGGCTCTACAAGTATACACATTGGATCACAAGTCCTGTGGCCGGGCTCTACAGTGTGTTACACAGTGACCTCCAGCGGCCGGGCTCTACAAGTATACACATTGACCTCCTGTGGCCGGGCTTACAAGTGTACACAGTGACCCTCCAGCGGCTGGGCTCTACAAGTGTGTACACATCCTCGGTCGGGCTCTACAGTGTTACACAGTGACCTCCTCTACAAGTATGCCACATTACTGACCTCCTACGGCCGGGCTCTACAAGTGTTACACAGTGACCTCCAGCGGCCGGGCTCTACAAGTATACACATTGACCTCTAGCGGCCGGGCTCTCTACACAAGTGTTACACAGTGACACAGTGACCAGCGGCCGGGCTCTACAAGTACACATTACTGACCTCCCAGGCCGGGCTCTTACAGGTGTACACAAGTGACCTCCTACGGCTCTCCCTACAGGTGCTCCTCCCACAAGTGTACACATACAGTGACCTCCTACGGCCGGGCTCTCCTCCCCATAAGGTAGGTGACCTCCTCACGGGCCGGGCCTCCCATAAGTGTACACGGTGACCTCCCCTACCGGGCTCTACAAGTGTACACAGTGACCTCCTACGGCCGGGCTCTACAAGTGTACACAGTGACCTCCTACGGCCGGGCTCTACAAGTGCACACAGTGACCTCCTACGGTCGGGCCTCTACAGTACATGACACACAGTGCACCTCCCCAACGGTCAATACCCCTCTACAAGTGTAACAGTGACCTCCTGCGGCCGGGCTCTACAAGTACACGTGACCTCCTACGGTCGGGCTCTACAAGTGTACACAGTGACCCTAGCGGCCGGGCTCTGCAAGTGTACACAGTGACCTCAAGCGGCCGGGCTCTACAAGTGTACACAGTGACCTCCCAGTCTACAGACACACAGTGACCAGCGGGGCTCTACAAGTGTACACAGTGACCTCAAGCGGCCGGGCTCTACAAGTGTACACAGTGACCTCCAGCGGCCGGGCTTGTACAAGTGTTACACAGTGACCTCTAGCGGCTGGCCTTCTACAAGTGTACACAGTAACCTCCTACGGCCGGGCTCTACAAGTGTACACAGTGACCTCCTGCGGCCGGGCTCTACAAGTATACACAGCGACCTCCAGCGGCCGGGGCTCTACCAGTGTACACAGTGACCTCCAGCGGCCGGGCTGTACAAGTGTTACACAGTGACCTCTAGCGGCCGGGCTCTACAAGTGTACTCAGCGACCTCCAGCGGCCGGGCTCTTACACGTGTTACACAGTGACCTCTAGCAGCCGGGCTCTACGAGTTACCATGACGACGGCGAAGGGCTCAGAGTGTCAGTGGCTCCTCAGATGACTCAAATAACATGAGAACATACCATATCGATCTGACTGACGCCAAAACACAAATAATTCCTTCAAAAATGGCGTATAATTACCACAATTACACTAAAACTCTTATACACAGCTACCAATACATTTACGTGACAGCAAAACACCAAACTCTATGCTAACGGTAATATTAGGTCCTGTAACTGATCTACTGTAGGTAAGGTCGCGTCTCAAGTATGATATTGATGTTATTTATGGGAGTTATGCTTGTGTAGTGATAGTTTAAATCAAACAATTAAGGTGTGTTTACAACATTACGACCAAACAGCACGATTAGCAAATTTAGTGTTTACAAAGAAGAAACCGTATAGTCTAAGAGCTGGGTAGGGGGGAGTAGTCACCCTTCTGAGGCCAAAAGGTTTGATGGTATTTTTCTAATGTATATTATATGAGTATACCAAAATGCAATTCCTTACTTGATGCAGCCTGGCCAAAAACCTGCGACAGAGGGTTAAGCATTGTACCGCGCTGTGGTGACTGCTTTACACACAGGGAAATAACATTGCTGTACTTAGGTAAATGGCAATAAATATGGTACAGTGTAAGAGCTATATCGTCTATGTTTACAGGAATAACTTGGCAAGGTTAAGTGGCATTGATTCAAGGCTCAATCCCTTTGTAGAAGCTGGTAGTGATGAAAATCTGTATTGCATTTCAACTGGCTGTGTAGTTTGAGAAAAGTGAAAGAAGAGTTGACACAGTGTATTGATATTGGCCAGAAGTGGTGTGATGAGTTTGGAACAGGCTGTTTTAATGATGCTGGTGGAGTTGAACAACCAATACCACGGCGTAGAGTGAACAACTTTACAACAGAGGAAGTAAAAGTTAAGTTAACTGGCAAACATATGAAGATCCCAGAGATACAAGAGACCTATTTGGAAGGTTATTATACCTAGCCACAGAAATTGATATTAATCTTTCTAAAGCTTTGAGTTACCCCATCACCCCTGTACCTGCATCTCTGGCACGTCTTATGGATTAATCAATAAAACAACAAAGTCTGTACAATCTTCCTAAAGAAACTTGAAACGAAAGTCAACAGTCAGCCACCTTCCACAGTCGATTGCGGGGTAGCTGAAGTCCTGCTGTCCTCCGCCCCCCCAGCTCTTGTTCCAGTGGTGTTGTGATGAATCGTGGTATTGAATTAGAAACCGTAATATGGGGTTAAACTGCAGAATGAGAAACCGTAGGATAAGATAAGAAAACGTTATGCAATATTGAAAATCAAGAGCAAGGGATGGAAACCGGACAGATGAATTTGAAACCGTAATGTACCTTTACCGCAGGTTGAGAGAGAGAGAGAGAGAGAGAGAGAGAGAGAGAGAGAGAGAGAGAGAGAGAGAGAGGACAAGAAATGGGAAAACTTAATTCTGAAAGTAAAGAATGAGAACAGAGAATGGTACTAGCTCGCCTAACCAGTGATTCGAGTTAACCTGAAGATTGGCTGATCACACTGACCCAAAATAAAAGGGATTGGATTTGTAAATACTGTTTATGGAAGTTATTTGTGAAGTTTGGTCGCAAAATGTTAACTAGGACTTGATAAATACTACTACTACTACTGCTACTAATAATACGGAAGACAGACAGAGGAAAGAACAATAAAGACGTAATAACAGAAAATAGTACAGATGTGTATATAATAAAATAGTTAAAAGATACTAGAGAAATAATGTACAGTCCCAACAACACAAACAGTAGTACCATAATAGACAGAGACGGGGCCAAAATAACGTGTGTGTGTGTGTGTGTGTGTGTCCCCAAAAGTCCTATAGTGACGGGGACTACTGCCTCTCCCTGCCTCCTCCTGCCTCCCTCCTACCTCCTCCTGCCTCCCTCCTACCTCTTCCTGCCTCCCTCCTACCCCCTCCTGCCTCCCTCCTACCTCCTCCTGCCTCCCCCTACCTCCTCCTGCCTCCCTCCTACCTCCTCCTGCCTCCCTCCTACCCCCTCCTACCTCCCTCCTACCTCCATCAGACTCCAGCACTTATTTCCGCTCGGTATCACCCAAGTATATATAGTTGTTCGTCGTGAGGTCAGTAAACGTTAACATCCAGGACAACTGTGCAGGCTTGACTTCCTCTCCATCTCTCTGGTCCTGAGTCACGATCATGTGTTAAGAACTTGTTCGCCTCCCCCCTAGTCTCCCTGATCAAGTTATAGTCGTTAACTGAGCTACCGAGAACACCCCCCCAACACTCGGGTGCCTCAATTATTCCAAGAAGTCTACCGTTATGTTTTTTTTCAGCTCTTACTCTCCTCCTTCAGCGCCTCTTACTGAACCTAAGCTCCCTCCGTCACTGTAACGCCCCCTTCATGGCAATACTCCTATAGTCCAGTCCATCCCTAGACACACCATACTTAAACCCTTAACTATCCTTCTAAGTTATCATACCATTATTCTCACTCTATGGTGTCTACATAAAACTTTACACTCGCTTTATTTATCTTTTAACACCTGCCGGCACCCCCATCCTACCTCCTTTATGTTCACCATTAAAGGTTTCCCCACAAAGCAACATCTACTGGTGGTCTTTTTTCTTAAGTGAAGCCATCGCAGGAGGTCTCTTCTCACGGGGGATTTATTTATTGATTTTTTTTTTGGGGGGTAGGAGATGAGAGAAGAGGGAAGAGAGGCGGCCCTAGATCACCAGCCGTCTATTGGACAGTGCCAGTTCACGAAGTTACAAGTCACACGGGCCCCAGTCCTAACGGGCCCCAACCTAAGCTAATCTAAGCATCAGGACTGGGGCCCAACAGAACTGGGTCTCGATTCTAGTAAACACATTAGGTTAGGTTAGGTTAGGGGTCCAGTTCACCAGTATTCTCTGAGGTCACAGCTGGTTAAGGTGTATAGATCAAGGTCACAGCTGGTCAGGGTGTATAAATCAAGGTCACAGCTGGTCTGGGTGTATAAATCAAGGTCACAGCTGGTTAAGGTGTATAGATCAAGGTCACAGCTGGTCTGGGTGTATAAATCAAGGTCACAGCTGGTCAGGGTGTATAGATCAAGGTCACAGCTGGTCAGGGTGTATAGATCAAGGTCACAGCTGGTCAGGGTGTATAGATCAAGGTCACAGCTGGTCTGGGTGCGTAAGGTCACAGGTGGTCAGGTGGTGATCTAGTGTGCCCGCCTGGACGATATAACTTCCACTCGACACACCGAGACCTTCCCTAGAGTCACTCGTCTGGAACTTCCAATATCAGTAATTTTGAAGGTCACTGGGCGAGGCACTGGGCGAGGCACTGGGCGAGGTACTGGCCGAGGCACTGGGCGAGTCACAGGCCGAGGCACTGGCCGAGGCACTGGCCGAGTCACTGGCCGAGGAACTGGGCGAGTCACAGGCCGAGGCACTGGCCGAGGCACTGGCCGAGGAACTGATGTTACTACCAAACTTTTCTAAGTAACTCTCGTGTTTAATGGCGTAAATAACTTTGCATTGTTGACCACTTATATTCTGTAAGGTCAATGTTTAATGGCGTAGAGGTTAATGTTTAATGGCGTCGAGGTTAATGTAGAGGCTAATGTTTAATGTAGAGGTTAATGTTTAATGGCGTAGAGGTTAATGTAGAGGCTAATGTTTAATGTAGAGGTTAATGTTTAATGGCGTAGAGGTTAATGTAGAGGCTAATGTTTAATGTAGAGGTTAATGTTTAATGTAGTGCTCAATGTAGAGGTTAATGTTTAATGGCGTAGAGGTTAATGTTTAATGTAGTGCTTAATGTAGAGGTTAATGTTTAATGGCGTAGAGGTTAATGTAGAGGCTAATGTTTAATGGTATCGAGGTTAATGTTTAATGGCGTCGAGGTTAATGTAGAGGCTAATGTTTAATGGTATCGAGGTTAATGTTTAATGGCGTCGAGGTTAATGTAGAGGCTAATGTTTAATGGTATTGAGGTTAATGTTTAATGACGTCGAGGTTAATGTTTAATGGCTCGAGGTTAATGTAGAGGCTACGTTTAATGGCGTCGTCGAGGTCAATGTTTAATGGCGTAGAGGTTAATGTTTAATGGCGTAGAGGTTAATGGCGTCGAGGTTAATGTTTAATGGCGTAGAGGTTAATGGCGTCGATGTTAATGCAGAGGCTAATGTTTAATGGCGTCGAGGTTAATGTTTAATGGCGTAGAGGTTAATGGCGTCGAGGTTAATGTAGAGGTTAATGTTTAATGGTGTTACGTGTCCTTTTTTAAGTTATTCACTGTTTTGTCATTTTATTAATTTATTTGCATATAGATGTATGTATGTATGTATGTATGTATGTATGTATGTATGTATGTGTCTGTCTCTGTCTGTCGCTATCTGTCTGTCTGTCTGTCTCTTTTCTAGTTATTATGTTTATCAGTCCGGTTATTTCCTAACTTATTTATCAACTTAACAAATGTATTTACTTATTCACTTAAATTTAAATCACTTCACTATTTACTACACACACACACACACACACACACACACACACACACACACACACACACACACACACACACACACACACACACACACTGCCTCCTTGTCGCCATCATGTCTGTCTGTCTGTGTGTCTGTCTCCATGGACGTATCCCTATCTAATGATTTTTGTTCTAACTTTTATTATCTCTATCTCTCTCTCTATCTCTCTCTCTCTTATTCCTTCCTCACCCACACCATATTTACGTTCACGCCTTTGCCCATGACGTCGCGCTGCCCCCTCCCACCCCCGCTCATCCCAACCCACATCCTGGGGGGCGAAAAAAAAATAATAATAATAATTCAGATAAATAAAAAATAAATAAAAAAATAAAAATTATGGATCACCTGAAGAATCATCGCCCCAGCTTATTTCACCTTATTAACTACCTTAATGCTAACTTAACCTAACCTAAACCTATTCTATCCTAACCTAAATCTAACCTAACCTAACCTAACCTAACCTCATCCTCCCAAAATAGTTTTAGGGTGGTTTAATCTTTAGGTGAAATAAGATGGGGTGATGATTCTTCAGGTGATCCATAATAATAAAATAATAATAATAATAATAAAATAATAATAATAATAATAATAAACTAATAATAATAATAATAATAATAATAATAATAATAATAATAATAATAATAATAATAATAATAATAATAATAATAATAATAATAATAATAATAATAATAATAATAAAGAACCATAAAGAAATAAAATAAAAACTATCAAAAGTGAGAAACAATATATGTATGTTGTGTTGTCAATAGTAAGAGAAACAATTGAGACCCTGCAATTGTGTGTAAATGAGGCAGAAAGTCAGATCATCAACCTGGGACTTGGTCACATATGACAGCAGGGTCTACCATAGTCAACACATTATGGTTCCATTATCTTCCCAGGCGGTAGTACCTCCCTGTATGGTAGCTGCCTATCTGCCTACCTTGGGTGTTTGATCTAAAGGTGAGATCTGCAAATTGTAGCGTTTCACAAGCTATATTTTTCCACCATTCGTTCATGAGTTTGTGTCACTTTCTGGCTTATGTCTCACCATCCCTACAGCATACTCCGCCACCATCCCTACAGCATACTCCTCCACCATCCCTACAGCACACTCCTCCACCATCCCTACAGCATACTCCTCCACCATCCCTACAGCATACTCCTCCACCATCCCCACAGCATACTCCTCCACCATCCCTACAGCATACTCCTCCACCATCCCTACAGCACACTCCTCCACCATCCCTACAGCATACTCCTCCACCATCCCCACAGCATACTCCTCCACCATCCCTACAGCATACTCCTCCACCATCCCTAAAGCATACCTCCACCATCCCTGCACAGTGAGCACTCCACCATCCCTACAGCATACTCCTCCACCATCCTCATGGCAGGCATACCCTCCACCATCCCTACAGATAATACTCCCTCCACCATCCCCACAGCATACCTCCACCATCCCTACAGCATACCTCTCCACCATCCCCACAGTATACTCCTCCACCATCCCTGAAGCATATACCTCCACCATCCCTACAGCATACTCCTCCACCATCCCTACAGCATACTCCTCCACCATCCCTACAGCATACTCTTATTTTAACTTCTCTTCACGTGCCTGACACCCCTGGGGCTGACCTGTCACGTCAGGAGGGGGACGTGTGGGTGAGGGAGGTGTCAGTTGTTCCTTTCTTTCACGTTAGGAAAGATAACAATAGGCCGAGCAAGAAGAGGGGTAGCTGGAAGGACTCACTCCAGCCCCCCCACCTCACCCCCAAACCCTCCTGCAGACCCCACCCACAGTTCCTCTCTCCCGACCTCAGCCTCCTCCTCCTCCTCTCCCGGATCTCCTCCTCCCCCCGCAACAATCTACACCCCCGCAAAATGTCAAATGTCCAAGACCTCGAGGAAAAACCCACGAAACAGCTTCAATATATAACGTAATGGAGCAGAAAGTCATATACAGTACAGTTGTTCAGTCTCAGTCCCCTTCACTAGTGCGTTTACAGGGGGTTCTCATGTAAACATTCCACAAATCATTATTCGTTGAGATATTTGTTTTAATTTGATTCCATAGTATGTTTGTGTACTCAGCTTTCGCAACTCGTATCATCGGGGTACACACTTCGCGCGGCACCTGGAGATGGAAGAGAGGTAGGGTGGTCGTGTACAGTTCTCCACCGAACCTGTTCTATTATTGATCAATTCTGAAGGCAAACTCCGGTTCCATACAACACTTTAGCAGAGTAATACACAAGGAGGCAACGATGATGTACTAGATGTGCCTCAAGATCGAACCAGTGACCCTTAGGATGGGAGGCGAGCGTTGTATCCACTTGGCCACCGTACCCCTTAAAAGAGGTATGAAACTGGCAACAATTAAGGTTTGAAAATCCAATTAATTCGACGGTGTTTATATACCAATTTAAGATAAGTCTGTTTTATTATTAAGTCAACAAACGCATGGAAAACGGACAGGCAAAAATATGAACACGAAAAAAACAATCGTGCAAAAACTAACGGACGCAAAATTGGACATACAGAGAGAGAGAGAGAGAGAGAGAGAGAGAGAGAGAGAGAGAGAGAGATTCTTCAGCAGGTCTCCCCAGAGGATAAAGGTGAGCTCTGACTCTTCCTATCACTATTTCACTTGGTTATTTCGGTTGACCTGTGTCACTGTCACCCACCTGACCCACGGCCCCCATGACTAACACCTGACCAACGCCAGACTGATCCCCCCCCACCTGACCCACCACTGACACCTGACCCACCCACTGACTGACACCTGACACCCATGACTGACACCTGACCACTGAGTCTGACACCTGACCCTGAGATTGACACCTGACCCACGACCTGACACCTGACCCATGCCCCACCTGACCTACGCACCCAACCCAACCCCATGAGACTGACACCTGACCCATGCCCCCCATGAGACGACACCTGACCCATGCCCCCATGAGACTGACACCTGACCCACCCCCATGAGACTGACACCTGACCACGCCCCTCTGAGACTGACACCTGACCCACGCCCCCATGAGACTGACCCACCTGACCCACGCCCCCAACCCAACCCCATGAGACTGACACCTGACCCACGCCTGAGACTGACACCTGACCCATACCCCTGAGACTGACACCTGACCCATACCCCCTGAGACTGACACCTGACCCACGCCCCAACCCTGATGAGACTGACACCTGACCCATACCCCCTGAGACTGACACTGACCCATACCCCCTGAGACTGACACCTGACCCACGCCCCCCTGCAGTCTACAAACAGGTCACGCACGGTTTCAATAGGTCAAGTCAAATACAGGTTACAGACAAGTTCACAAGGACAGGTCAGATACAGGTCCACAAACAGGTCAGATACAGGTCCACATACAGGTCACAAACAGTCAGATACAGGTTCACAAACAGGTCAGGTAGGCCACAAGCAGGTCAGATACAGGTCCACAAACAGGTCACTTACAGGTCCACCAAGTCAGATACAGGTCCACACACAGATCCGACACAGGTCACAAACAGCACAAACAGGTCAGATACAGGTCCACAAGGCAGGTCAGATACAGGTCAACAAACAGGTCACTTACAGGTCCACAAACAGGTCACTTACAGGTCCACAAACAGGTCAGATACAGGTCCACACACAGGTCACTTACAGGTCAGATACAGGTCCACAAACAGGTCGTATACAGGTCCATAAGGGTAGGTTAGACACAGGTCCATAAACAGGTCAGATACAGGTCACAAACAGGTCAGATACAGGTCCACAAACAGGTCAGATACAGGTCACAAACAGGTCAGATACAGGTCCACACACAGGTCAGATACAGGTCACAAACAGGTCAGATACAGGTCCGCAAGACAGGTCGGTCAGTTCATTACAGTGTGGAAGAAGCTTTTGGGGTCGCTGCCAAAATCCGGGTGAGTAAGACTGTGCAAAGTGTGCCAAATGTGGGCGGGCGTGGGCGTGTATGGCCAGTGTGCAGGCGGGCGTGGGCGTGTATGGCCAGTGTGTGGGTGGGGTGGTGCTTGACTGGATGAAGATTTATGGGTAAGTGTGTGATAAAAGAGGAACTCAAGCGGTGTGTGTGTGTTGAGTGATGGTCATCCGCCTCACTTTTGGACGCCGGACAAAATCTGACAAAAATTCCTAAATAGTCAAAGTTTAGTTCGATTTTCATTTGTGAAGGTGTGAAACAACCGACCCATCCCAGCAAAGACTACTACAGCCCCTTCCTTTAAAACAACTCTAAAAAATATCTATTGTCCAAGTATTAATATTTCTGTAACACTTATTTTGATACTTTTACTGTAACATTGGAAGCCATTATACCATATATTTTCACATTGATAGATGTTACCATTATAATAATAACCACATATTGTATCGGTTCCACTCACGTATCAGATTACTTATAATATAAATGTAAAAACTAAAAGTGATAATCGTTGTAACAATCTAACCTGTCTTAACGAACACCAGCTGACAGGTAGTGATCCAGATGATACTAGATGTTATAAAACAATTCACTGGTAATAAATGTACAGTATATAGGCTAAATAAAGTGTTTCAATGTCAATTTCCTTACCTCACCCATCACCCCCTTCCCTCTTCTCGCATTCTCCTTCTCGCCTCCTCCTCCTCCTCCCTCTTCTCGCCGCCTCCTCCGACTCCTTCTCGCCTCCTCCTCCTCCTCCTCCTCCTCCTCTTCCACGCTAGTTTTTATGAGGCGTGAGATTCTGAGGGTGAGGGTGATGCGTGTTACTGGGCGTGAGTGGCTGTACTGGGCGTGGTGGGTGTTACTGGGCGTGAGTGGTGTTACTGGGCGTGGGTGGCTTTACTGGGCGTGGTGGGTGGCGTGGCGGTCACTACCACGGCTGCGCGCACACACACACACACACACACACACACACACACCTAACCAAAGTCCTGACCTTACCCTGCCTCAACCAGTCCGCTGCATCATTCACCACTACCATTTAAAACTTAACAAAGGTTTATTTTAACTCGCTGGTGTTATATTGGTGATAATGATCTTGGTTGAGTGTGATAAGAAATGTTTGTTTTACTGAAATAAACTCCTGATGTTTAATATTATTTGTTTCTTTACATTGTCTGTGTATAGTATTTATATATTATTGCGTTGTCTGTGTACTTTGTTTGTATACCTGTAGTGTTTAATTGTAGTGTTTGTATACCTGTAGTGTTTATGGATATTGTTTGTTTACGTTTGGGCATACAAGCACTCACTATAATAATAAAGCAGTTAGAGACCTGAAACTTTACACATATGTTACATGATTAGGTTATGTAAGGTTAGGTTAGGTTAGGTTAGGTTATGTAAGGTCGGGTTAGGTTAGGTTATGTAAGGTCGGGTTAGGTTAGGTTAGGTTATGTAAGGTTAGGTTAGGTTAGGTTAGGTTATGTAAGGTCGGGTTAGGTTAGGTTAGGTTATGTAAGGTCGGGTTAGGTTAGGTTAGGTTATGTAAGGTCGGGTTAGGTTAGGTTAGGTTCTCCGACTGAGATATCACCAAAGCTATTGCGGGAAGCGGTTACCCATATCAGGAAAGGTAATCTGCGACAGTCAAGGCTACACAGTGTATACCTGAGCTTAAGCAAATTTTACGAGTTGTTTATATACCTGCATCACCTGTGTCACTCAGTTCCCTAGACAGACGAGTAGTGCCACGGTGCCACATGATCAACGGAGACACGGCAGGGGTGGGGGGGTTGTTACGATTTACCATTTCTATCAATTTATCTGCCTATTCAACCATCTAAAATTACAAATTCGGTGGCGGCGGCCGACTCTGTCAACCGTTTAAGACACACCACCAAATTCAACCCAACCTGTGGCACACACACACACACACACACACACACACACACACACACACACGCCAGTCCCAGGTCATTCTCTCCCCACTCCATCTCCCACTCGCCACACATACATCGCCGCCCTCCCACCCAACTCCACTCCTCTGCCACCCCCAGGACCGTTCTACTCCACTATACTCCGTCTCACTCCACACACTCCCTTACCTATCATATCCTAACCCCTTAAGTTTACAATATCTCATTCCAACTACGCTTTATACCCAAGCCAAACAAAGCTAACCTAACCTAACCTAACCCAAGCCAAACCAACCTAATCTAACCTAACCTAACCTAACCTAACCCAAACCAAGCCAAACCAACCTAACCTAACCTAACCTAACCCAAGCCAAAAGCCAACCAACCTAACCTAACCTAACCTAATCTAACCTAACCTAACCTAATCTAACCCAAACCAAGCCAAACCAACCTAACCTAACCTAACTTGAACCTAACCTGACCTAACCTTTCTTGACCAAACTGAACTTAACCTGACCAAACTTGACCTAACCTAACTTAACCAAACCAAACTTGGCCTAACAGAAGGAGCATTACTTACCCATATTACCGTTAACAGAAGGGACATTACTCACCCATGTTCCCGTTAACAGAGAATGGCGGGGCGGGGCGGGGCGAGGAGGAGTGGGGCAGGGGTGGGGCAGGGTGGTGGGGCAGGCAGGGAGGGATTAGGTGAGGAGAGTGGGAAGGGAGGTGAGTAGAACAGGGTGGATGGTGCAGGGCAGGGTGGGACAGGAGGCAGAAGGCGGGCAGGCTCTGGGGTAGGGTAGGCAGACAGGCAGCGCCAACATGAATCTTATCAGAGTCCGTGAGGTGCAAGACGATTGGCAGGCGTGTGCCTCCTGTGTCCTAAAAGCTGTCCCACGACCATAGTGTGTCCTAAAATATCCCCGACCATGTGTCCTAAAAAGCTGTCCCCACGACCATGTGTCCTAAAGCTGTCCCCTGACCATGTGTCCTAAGCTGTCCCCGACCATGTGCCCTAAATCTGTCCCCACGACCATGCATCCTAAAGCTGTCCCCACGACCATGTGTCCTAAAGCTATCCCCCACACGACCATGTGTCCTAAAAAGCTGTCCCCGACCATGTCCTGGCTGTCCCCGACCATGTGCCTAAATCTGTCCCCACGACCATGTGTCCCTAAAGCTGTCCCCACGACCATGTGTCCTAAGGCTGTCCCGACCATGTGTCCTAAAAGCTGTCCCCGTGCATGTGTCCTAAGCTGTCCCAATTTCTAATAGCCTTTTGGAGTACTTTAATCGGGCGTCAACTGTGTCCTTTCATCTCAACTTCAACTCTTAATGGTGCTGAAGAGGGCTGCTGGGGTTCTCACTTAATATAGACAAAAACATGCCGGAAGTTCTATCAGTGAGACGCGCCGCCGTATTCCGCCCCCCCACCCCTCTCTCTCTCACTCTCTCATTTTGCTCCTCTATCTCACTCCCTGTTTCTTATTCTCTCTCTCAGTGTCAACCTCCTCTGTCTCTCCTCTGCCGCCACCATTGTTACGAGTTCGCTCCTGGTTGGATAGTTTGAGTACCTTTGTTTAGCCCTGACTTCCATTTATACACCTCTATCATGTCGCCCCTCACTCTACCTCTTCGAGGGAGTGCAAATTAAGATGCTTTAACCTGTCTCTGTACTCAAGGTTCCTAATGCCCGGGATTAGTCTTGTCATTCTCCTCTGAATTCTTTCTAGGGATTGTATATCCATTCTGTAGTACGGTGACCAGAATTGAACTGCGTCGGATTTCTTTATAGCAACGTTGTTCATCTGGTATCTGGTTTCTCTGTTTGCATCTCCAAGACTTAAGTAGTTAACATTTATCCACATTAAATTTAATCTGCCATTTCTCAGACCATGCATGTGCAGGCACCGACTCTATTCAGATATAGTGAAGAAAATAAATTAAGCGAGATAGTAATGACTAGTAACGATGTTAGTAAGCAAATAGACAAACTAAAGCCTAATAAGTCACCTGGTCCCGATGAGATATTTGCCAGAGTATTAAAGGAATGTAAGGAAGAGCTTAGTATGCCCTTAGCAAAGTTGTTTAACATGTCCTTAAAAACAGGTGTAGTACCAGAATCCTGGAGGATAGCGAATGTAATACGGATTTTCAAGAAGGAGATGATCACTATCCTCTAACTACCGTCCAATCAATCTAACATCAATTGTAGGCAAATTACTGGAATCAATCATTTCAAACTCTATTCGAAACAACCTGGAGAAGCACAAATTGATCAATGATTCCCAGCATGGCTTCACAAGCGGGCGTTCATGTCTCACTAATCTATTAACATTCTTTTCATCAGTTTTCGAATCGGTGGACGAGGGGCACAATTATGATGTGGTATATCTCGACTTAAGCAAAGCCTTCGACAGAGTCCCCACGAAAGACTAATAAGAAAGTACACACACACACACACACACACACACACACACACACACACACACACACACACACTGCCCGAAAATTTTATTATGAACTCTTAACAAAGGTGACGGTACCTTGTCGTCGTGAGGGTGAGATCAAACAAATGAACATCACTCACCGGCGAGATAACAGGATCATAAACCCCTATAGTAGCTTGATAAGGACTCTGTCGGCTCCAAGTGGGATCTCACCCTCCAACGTGACACATACTTGACAGTTATTGCAGGAGACACTGGAACTATGTCTTGCATGCGTGTGTCGAGGTTATCAAAACAACATGGCGCAGTAAGATGGATCGAGGTTATCAAAACAACATGGCACCAGTAAGCTGGGTCGAGGTTATCAAAACAACATGATGCAGTGAGATGGATCGAGGTTATCAAAACAACATGACGCGTAAGATGGATGAGGTCATCAAAACAATGCAAGGTTATCAAAACAACATGGCGCAGTGGGGTCGGGTTATCAAAACAACATGACGCAGTGAAGATGGATCGAGGTTATCAAAACAACATGACGCAGTAAGCTGGGTCGAGGTTATCAAAACAACATGGCAGTGAGATGGGTAGAGGTTATCAAAACAACATGATGCAGTAAGATGGATCGAGGTTATCAAAACAACATGATTTACAGATAATACGTTGCTTTCAGGCAGTAGTACAGATCCAGTCATGTCAGGTCAGGTCAGGTCAAGCCACAGTAAGTCAGAGTGTCAGTAAGGTGAATCCTGCTTCCAACATCTGTTCATGAACTTAATATAAAAAAATAGTTATGGTTTACCACTCATAAAGAAGCCTTGGTGTGTGGGAGTCAGCCAATTAGTGACACCTTTTACCATAGTCACCCTTAACTAGCGACACCTTGTACCATAGTCACCCTTAACTAGTGACACCTTGTACCATAGTCACCCTTAACTAGTGACACCTTGTACCATTATAGTCACCCTTAACTAGTGCCTACCATATAGTCACCCTTAACTAGTGACACCATGTACCATTATAGTCACCCTTAACTAGTGACACCTTGTACCATTATAGTCACCCTTAACTAGTGACACCATGTACCTACCCTAACTACTATAGTCACCCTTAACTAGTGATACCTTGTACCTAAGTCACCCTTCTGACACCTTATTACCATTATAGTCACCCTTAACTAGTGACACCTTGTACCTATAGTCACCCTTAACTAGTGACACCTTGTACCATTATAGTCACCCAACTAGTGACACCTTGTACCATTATAGTCACCCTTAACTAGTGACACCATGTACCATTATAGTCACCCTTAACTAGTGACACCTTGTCCATTATATTTAACTAGTGACACCATGTACCATTATAGTGACCCCTAACTAGTGACACCTTGTACCATTATAGTCACCCTTAACTAGTGATACCTTGTACCATTATAGTCACCCTTAACTAGTGACACCTTGTACCTTATAGTCACCCTTAACTAGTGACACTTGTACCATTATAGTCACCTAACTAGTGACACCTTGTACCATTATAGTCACCCTTAACTAGTGACACCTTGTACCTTATAGTCACCCTAACTAGTGACACCATGTACCATTATAGTCACCCTTAACTAGTGACACCTTGTACCATTAAGTCATAACTAGTGACACCATGTACCATTATAGTCACCCTTAACTAGTGACACCTTGTACCATTATAGTCACCCTTAACTAGCGACACCTTGTACCATTATAGTCACCCTTAACTAGTGACACCTTGTACCATTATAGTCACCCTTAACTAGCGACACCTTGTACCATTATAGTCACCCTTAACTAGTAAACTTTAGCTGTGATATCAACCTAACCCACACACCTGTCATTAACCTCTTACCTGAAAAAAAACCCATAACGCCAATCCTCTGATGTTACACCCTGGATGTTCTTGACCAAGTTAGGTTAATCAGATCAGAAGCCACCCCCATCCACCTCCTCCACTCTTGGCCAAAATTAAGTACGTGTGTAAAAATATAACCAGCCTTTAATTTCAGTGCTATACTAACACCTTCACTACAGGGACGCCACTTTTAATATTTTATTTAGATAACGCTCGACAAATTTCTTTAGCTGTATATGGTTAAAAGTGGTAGGGTAGAGTGGGGCCAATTTTAGCTGGTCACCCCCTGTGGGCTATATACGTAAGACTATCAAATTTCATCTCTCTATCTCTCTCAAAATTGTGGCCATGCATAGAAGAAAAAAAAATTATGTGTTTTTAATGAGGAGGCTCTACCTTTGGGGGTGAAAGGCCTGACCACTAATGCCAACACCAAAATCCCAGTCTTCATCACACATCCCAAAGTTAAGCTCTCCATCTTCAAAAGTATAGCAGTGCATAGCAACCATATACAGTACACTTAAACACACAAACAGACACTATATTTCCCAAGGGCCAAAAAGTTTCAAATTATAATAGAGAACATGTACCATTGTGCAGTGAACATGTAGTACTGTACTAGTATAATAGTGAACACGATGTACTGTACTGTATTGTACTGTGAAGATCAACGACATGTCCTTTTCACCAGACCAGTGTGACACAGGATATAGGCTCATCAGTACCAGACTCTCACTTCACGTCGTCACAAAACAGTGAAGGCAACAAGCCTCTCAGATTATCACGGGTTTATTTACGGTTACACAAGTTTATACAGTGGGGTATGCTATAACGAACGGATCCTACTACGAACGGTTTTACCTATAAAAGTGAGAATGCTATAACGAACGAAACTCCTACAACGAACATTATTTAATTTTTTTTTATTACGATTTTTCCAGATTCATTATATTTATATAATCTTTTGGGTCTTCGGCAAATTTATAATATATAAAAGGCCTAGAGTGGACCCCTTAGAGGGCACGGGCCCCGGGGAAACATCCCTGCTCCCCCGCCCCGACTAGTCTGCCCTGGTGAGTGTGGTGATGAGTGTGGTGGTGAGTGTGGTGATGAGTGTGGTGATAAGTGTGGTGGTGAGTGTGGTGATGAGTGTGGTGGTGAGTGTGGTGATGAGTGTGGTGATAGTGTGGTGTGAGTGTGGTGGTGAGTGTGATGAGTGTGGTGGTGAGTGTGGTGATGAGTGTAGTGGTGAGTGTGGTGAGTGTGGTGGTGAGTGTGGTGAGTGTGGTGGTGAGGTGTGGTAGGTGAGTGTAGTGGTGAGTGTGGTGGTGGTAGAGTGGTGAGTGTGGTGGTGAGTGTGGTGGTGAGCGTGGTGATGGTGTGGTGATGGTGTGGTGGTGAGTGTGGTGAGTGTGGTGGTGAGTGTGGTGGGCAGCTCACGTGGGAGCACTCCTGTGTGGGGGCTGCCCGACCTGCTGCGGTGACAAATGAGTGGTCTTGGCCCAGGCGTGGTCTCAGCCCCTTCCTTCCTCAACCCCCCACCCCCTCTCACCCACACCTTTCTCTCCTTACCCTTCCCTCTCTTCCCTTCCTTCATCTCTCCCTCACTTACCCTTCCCTCTCTTCCCCTTCCCTCCTCACCCTCACCTTTCCTCTCGCCCCTCCCATCACCCATCCCTCCCATCCCAGTACCTAACTCCTTACCCTTATAACTAATTAAACCAAACTGAGGAAGGTGGGGGAGGTGAGGAGGTGAGAGGTGAGGTGAGGTGAGGGAGGTGAGGTGGGAGTGAGGTGAGGAGGTGAGGTGAGGTGAGGTGAGGTGAGGTGGGAGGTGAGGTGAGGAGGGAGGGAGGTGAGGTGAGGTGGGGGTGGGAGGTGAGGTGGGAGGTGAGGTGAGGTGAGGTGAGGTGGGGTGAGGACGGAGGTGGGGTGAGGTGGGGTGAGGGAGGGAAGGTGTACCTTCCCAAATAAGTATTACAACAATACCTCTCGCTCACAGCAGCGCCAAAGGTTAACTGACTGACCTCTTATTATGCAGACGTAAGTATTGCCACAACTTGCACGACTCTAGACGACCGTCCACACTGGCGGGTGAGAACGCCTAGTGGCTCACCACCATGACTATATGTACAGTATATTCTACCGGTGGAAGACACTTTAAGTGACAGACAGAGAGTTTCTTTAAACAATGCTGAGTGATGGTCCTTTATTGTTGGTACGGTACAGTACGGTACAGTACGGTACAGTACGTACATGGTGTCTATTATATCACAGTTCTTCTAGTGACAATAATAACAACTGGATTATGGAAAGAGAATTGTATTACACTACGGGTGGGGTGAGGAGTGGGGTGGGGAGGTGGGGTGAGGAGGAAGGTGGGGGTGAGGAGAAGGTGGGAGTTGAGGAAGGTGGGTGAGGGAAGGTGGGGTGGGGAAGGTGGGGGTGAGGAGGTGGGGGTGAGGTGGGGTGAGGAGGTGGGGTGAGGAGGAAGGTGGGGTGAGGTGGGGTGAGGAAGGTGGGGTGAGGAGGGTGGGTGAGGTGGGGGGTGAGGAGGTGTGGGTGAGGAGGAAGGTGGGGTGAGGAAGGTGGGGTGATGGAGGAAGGTGGGGTGAGGAAGGTGGGGTGAGGGTGGGGTGAGGAAGGTGGGGTGGGGTGGGGGTGAGGGGAGGTGGGGGGGGGTGAGGGGGTGGGGTGAGGGAAGGTGGGGTGAGGAGGAAGGTGGGGTGAGGAGGGAAGGTGGGGTGGGGAGGAAGGTGGGGTGAGGAGAGGTGAGGTGGGGAAGGTGGGGGTGGGGAGGTGGGGTGAGGTGGGGGTGGAGGTGGGGTGGGGAGGACTCTGGGTAGTATCTCCTTTCCTCATCAACACACGACTGACACGAGCCTCATTATCTCCTGGACATGACTCTTGTTCACCACACCCCACCCCCCTGCCCCCACCTTACCTTACCTCCACCTTCCCCCCCCACCTCCCCACCTTACCTCCCCCCCTTACCTTACCTCCCACCTTACCTCCCCCACCTTACCTCCCTCCTTGCTACCTCCCCCACCTTACCTTACCTCCCCACCTTACCTCCACCTCCCCTACCTCCCCACCTCCCCCTTACCACCTCCCCTTCCCATACCTCCCCCACCTACCTTACCTCCCCCACCTGACCTTACCCCCACCTACCTTACCTCCCCTATACCTTACCTCCCCCACCTTACCTTACCTCCCCACCCCACCCCACCTTACCTCCCCCACCTTACTCCCCTCCCCCACACCTTACCTCCCCCCCCACCTTACCTTACCTCCCCACCTTACCTTACCTCCCCCCCCTTACCTTACCTCCCCACCTTACCTACCTCCCCCACCTTCATACCTCCCCCCCACCTTACCTTACCTCCCCCCACCTTACCTCCCCCACATACATCCCTCCCACACCTTCCTCCCCACCTTCCTTACCTCCCCCACCTTACCTTACCTCCCCACACCTTACCTCCCCCACCTTACCTTACCTCCCCCACCTTACCTTACCTTCCCCACCTTACCTTACCTCCCCACCTTACCTCCCCCACCTTACTTACCTCCCCCACTTACCTTACCTCCTTAATTAACCAGCAACCAATTAATATCTAAGAAAATAACAAACCAACGGAAATAATAATCATTGATCTGTTAAGCTAATGAACTAGGCTATTAGGCGAGACAAGACCTGAGGAGGTAATTAATTAAAATAATGAATTAATTGGTGAATTAATTTCTGAATTGATTAACTGACGAACTTAACAAATGACAAAAGAATTAACTAGCACACACACACAGATACACACACACACACACACACACACAGATACACATGTAGACATACACTCTTGTTTCCATACCTCACTCCACCCTCCTCCCCCTCCACTTGACCTGTTACTACTGCTCCACCCTCCCTCCACCGCCACCCACTAACACACTTCCACTTTCCCCCACTATTGTCGCTTCACCTCATCCCTCCACAGGTCACCCACTCCAGTATCCTCCTCCAGAAGTGAATCACCATCTTTACGAGTTCTCCTTCGTCATATATCTACCCCTCACCTCCTCCCCCCTTCTCACCACCACCCCTCACCTCCTCCAGATCCGTGATTTTTTATTTTTTATTTATAGGCACTCCCCTACATCCTTGTGTACGGTAAGCTCAGAAGCGTTCTGGCAACAGGGAAGCATGCTGTTCATGCTTGCCTTTATGTCTCGAGTTAAGGACGTAGGCCTGAGGTCAGTGGTTTATGTCATCAAGTTATTGGAAGCCAACTTGTCCCTGAATAGATTCGCAACTTTCGACTTACCAGGTACCTACTTTACTGCTAGGTGAACAGGGACTAATGGGGGCTAGGAAGTATGTCCAAACAACTTCCACCGGCCCAGGAATCGGCGACATCTCTTGCGAGGAAGAACAGGTACCGCTTCTACCACCGGTCCCCACGACGTCCGTGATGTCTCCTACTCCATGACCCTTCAGACTCCTCCGTCCTCACCTCCTCCCATTCCTCTTCTCCACGCCTCCATCACCACCATCACCTTCAGATTAACGGCAGCAGTGGGGCGAAACGAACAAGACCTATATATAAAGTTAATGAATATGATGTATTTCTTTGAGTATGAACCTCTGTCCTGCGTGGCAGTGAGAAGTGATACCAGCCTCAGTGTCAAGACCTGACTGAATTACTCAGAATAGGTCCTTAATGCATGAGTCATAAAGGCAAGCATGAACTCCGCATGCTTCCCAGATGGGCGCTGTAAACGCTTCTGCTCTTCACCTTGCACAGGATGTAAGGGGGTGCCCAATAAACTAGCTCCATACAAGGGGGTGCCCAATAAACTAGCTCCATACATGGGTGTGCCCAATAAACTAGCTCCATACATGGGGGTGCCCAATAAACTAGCTCCATACATGGGGGTGCCCAATAAACTAGCTCCATACATGGGGGTGCCCAATAAACTTTGTCAATAAATTTGTTAAACATTAAACCTCTTCACCCTCATCTCTCCCTCCCTACCTTCTCCTTTCTCTATCCCTCCCCTCGCCCTTCCTCTCCGCTCCCCCTTCTTCCTTACTCTCCACTCCTCCCTTTTCCTTCCTCTCCACAATCCCCCCCCCTCCTCCCTTGGACGTCAGCCAACTCCAGAGTTCAGGAAGCACACCTTTATCGTAGGGGCATCGTAAACACTCACCTCCCTCCTCTCTCCCTCTCTCCCTTCCTCCCTCCCCTCCCTCCTATCTCCCTCCCCTCCCCTTCCTACCCCCTCACCTCTCCCCTCCTCCTCCCTCCTTCCCTTACCTCCCTCCCTCACCCCCCTCCATGAGGATGTCTCCACCTACCAGGAAAATGTGGTTACTGGCATCGTCCAAAAGGTTCAACCAGCCTTATACTCCCCTTATACCGAATACTCCCCTTATACCAGATATACTTCCCTTATACCAGATACTCCCCTTATACCAGATATACTTCCCTTATACCAGATACTTCCCTTATACCAGCCTGATACTTCCTTATACCAGACAGATAATTCCCTTATTCCAGATATATTTCCCTATACCAGCCTGATACTTACCTTATACCAGACATATACTTCCCTTATACCAGCCATATACTTCCCTTATACCAGCCTGATACTTCCCTATACCAGCTGATACTTCCCTTATACCAGATACACTTCTCTATACCAGCCAGATAGTGTTGTAGTCGGGTCCTATGGTGTCACATATGGTGTCACGTCATCTATGGTGTCACGTCATCTGGTGTCACGTCATCTATGGTGTCACGTCATCTATGGTGTACGTCATCTATGGTGTCACGCCATCTATGGTGTCGTCATCTATGGTGTCACGTCATCTATGGTGTCCCGTCATCTATGGTGTCGCGTCATCTATGGTGTCCCGTCATCTATGGTGTCACGTCATCTATGGTGTCACGTTTTTGCCATCATGGTTGGCACCGTAACAACTTTTCCTTCTTAGTCTTAACTTTATCTTTCTCCTCCTCTTCCCTTCCTCTGTCTGTCTCTTTTCTCCCTCTATCTGTCTGTCTGTCTCTCTCTCCCTTTATTTAATCTACTTTCTCCTCTCTCTTTCTGTACTTTCCTTAAATTTATCTATGTTTTTCCCTCCCTCTCTCCTTTAACTTCATGTAATAATAATAATAATAATAATAATAGTAATAATAATAATAATAATAATAATAATAATAATAATAATAATAATAAATAATAATAATAATAATAATAATAATAATAATAATAATAATAAATATACACAACACAGGTATACAGTGTTATGACCGTGTCGTATTTTTCTATCATTTTTTATAACTTCCATGTTGTTTCCATATTATTCCTGTAATGTTGTTATATTTACTATTATATATTCTAGATCCTTACCCTGTGCTGTTAAGGTTTTAACTGTTATTATTAGTCCAAGCCCATCTTATCTCCTCATTTAGTATTGTAACAAGCATTCTCTCTCTCTAACGACCATCTGCATCGTTAAACGACCCACCGGCGGGTTTCTGGCCCTATATATAGTAGTCCACTAACTGACAGAAGGTAGTTCAGTCCTCTTGTCATACAGTTCACATCCTTTGAGTGTCACTTGTGACTTATACTTAATTTATTTGTGTTGTTCCTGTCGTCACCAATGTGGTATATCTATGTGAGTACCTATTTATGTCTCTGTTTATGTCCATCAGTATTTGCTTAGTTACATTTAAGTAATTCAGTGTTGTTTCACGTTAGTTAATTTCAGTGTTAGTTTTTATATGTTTATACAGTGTTAACGTAATCCAATGCTTTATTTTTATTCTTTTGATGTTTCGATGTTTAGTATCATTTGTGTCTTAAAGTTTCGATGGTGAATCAATTTGTTGTGACAGCCTACGAGGCTCTTTATTGTGTTAATATTTAATTAATTAAATTCTTAAGGGTTTACTTTATTTATTTTTATTCCCTTTTAATTTACTTCACTTTTTTGTTTGTTTACTCCTAGAACCTGGATATTAAAGTAAATTAAGAGACGGAGTAACACCAGTTCAACATGTATATAAACAACACAGGTGCAGAGGCTAAATATAACTACACAGTGCAGGTAAACAACATCATTAAACATTAAGGTAACATAGCTATCAGATGCTTATATTCTTTCTTTAATTATATCTACTCCTTTCTCTCTCCCTCGCTTTCTCTCTCTCTCTCTCTGACTTTTCTTTCACTCAATCTACCTTTCTACCCCTACCTCCTCCTCCCCCCCCCTCTCTCTCTCTCTCTCTATCATTCCTTTAACACCAACTACTTTTTCCCATTGTGACACGAAACTCCTTTCAGGTGGATTCGGAGTGCCTTTGGATGGGTCAATCCTCTTACCCAGCGGATCCACTTCTCCAAATTTCTAGTACAATAGTTTTCTTTTGTTTCTTTTTGGTGGTGACGATTGTCTTTTTTTTAAGTTCTTTGGTTTCGGTGTTTATTGTCATGTTTGTTTGTGCTAAATGTTTGTGCACTCATTGATGACTTTAAAAGGTGTTTGTTTGTTTTTCTTGTCCTTAAATGTTGTTTTCCTTATGTGTAAGATACATACCAGTGTCCTCTGCCATGTAGACTGATAATACATGGTACTTTCTTCCACCAGTGACCATAATACCAAGGTCTTCATGTATACTAAACACAGGTCTTGCTTCCTCCAACAGCCATTAACAACTCTCAACAACCATTAAGAAATCTCAACAACCAATAACAACTCTCAATAACCATTATATAATATTAACAACCATTAACAATACCTATCTTACGCCAACCCACCTTCAATCACAACCACCTTCAATCCTAACCCACCCCTTACATCACCAGCCACCCCCTTCAATCACCAACCCACTAACCCACCCTTCAATCACCAACCCACTAACCCACCCTTCAATCACCAACCCACTAACCCCACCCTTCAATCACCAACCCACTAACCCCCCCTTCAATCACCAACCCACTAACCCCACCCCTTCAATCACCAACCCACTAACCCACCCCCTCCATCATAACCCACCCCCGTTCGATCGCTGTGGTGTGAGTGAAGCTGCCAGCCCCCACTCCCTTACTCCAAACCTCGAGTTAATATTGGTCAAAACTCTGCTGCTGGTCAGAATCAATGCCTCTGAAAGTTGGCCTCGAAAGCAGTCGTGTTTGGGAGTTCATTAACGACAGTGGATGTGCCCTTGTCTCATGTTATAGCTACCTGGATTATAATTAACTACCTGGATTATAATTAACTACCTGGATTATAATTAACTACCTGGATTATAATTAACTACCTGAACTGATCTTCATTGTGTTACTTATTTTATATTGGAATGAGATCTTTACAATGTGATTATTATCCAATTACCTTCAACCTAACCTAACCTAACCTAACCTAACCTAAGCTAAGCTAACCTAACCTAACCTAACCTAACCTAACCTACCTAACCTAAGCTAACCATAAATTCCTTAAGTATTACATCTACTAATAAGGTTAAATGTACACTTACAAAAGTCAGTTAATTAGTTCATTAAACCACCCGCGTAAAACCTCGTTAACAGTCGGTCTTCATCACCAATTACCTATTTAACGGGTGTAAACAGCCCCCGGATGATGTATCCAGATCAGATTGCGATGGTTGGGTTAAACTACTGCTAACAACAACAACAACAACAACAACAACAACAACAACAACAACAACAACAACAACAACAACAACAACAACAACAACAACAACAACAACAACAACAACAACAACAACAACAACAACAACAACAGCAACAACAACAACAACAGCAACAACAACAACAACAACAACAACAGCAACAAACAGCAGCAACAAACAGCAGCAACAAACAACAACAGCAACAACAACAACCAACAGCAACCAACAGCAGCAACAAAACCAACAACAGCAACAGCAGCAACAACAACAACCAGCAGCAGCAAGCAGCACAGCAACAGCCAACATGAAACGGCAGCAGCAACAGACAAAACAGCAACAGCAGCAGCAACAACAACAACAACAACAACAGCAACCAGCAACCAACCAACAACATGGCAACAACAACAGCAACAACAACAACAACAACAACAACAACAGCAGCAGCAGGCAACAACAGCAACAGACAACAGGCGACTGAACTGGAACTGGACTGGACTGGACTGGACTGGACTGGACTGGACTGGACTGACTACAGCAGCAGCAACAACAGCAACGGCAGCAGAGCAACTGGACAACTGACTGGAACTGGGCAGGCAGAACTGGGGGACTGGGACTGGCAACAACAACAACAACAGCAACAGCAACAGCAACAGCAGCAAACGGCGACAACGGCGACAGCAAAACAGCTGACGGGCAACTGACAGGCAGGACGACGAACTGGGCAGGACTGGACTGGGAACTGGACTGGACTGGACTGGACTGGTGCTACTACTACTACTACTACTACTACTACTACTACTACTACTACTACTACTACTACTACTACTACTACTACTACTACTACTACTACTACTACTACTAACAACAATAATAATAATAACATAAATAGATCCACACATAAATTACATATACAAAGATATGTAAATAATTCTAATTTAAATGATACATACACACACACACACACACACACACACACACACACACACACACACACACACACACACACACACACACACACACACTGTACATTAGACCAGACAAGGATGAGTTAATTTAGCATTATAATCAGTGTATTGTTAACGATGTAGAGCCTTGTTATTGTCACCTTAACTAAATGTGTCTTTAGTCCACTTAACCCGTCCACACATGTTACCTGGTTGACGGTCACGATGAGGAGGGAAGGAGGAAGGAGGGAGGGAAGAAGGAGGAGGAGGACGTCTTAACAGCTGGGAGATTCTGTGTCCGGTTAAATTGTCACTAAAATACCTCAAGTCTACTCAAAGTCACTCAGCACTAATGTGTGTTGTTGTGTAATATTCTTCCTCTGTGGTCTAGTTTAATATTATTGCTACATAGAGATTCCTTAACCGGTTATTAATGAGTTGTTGAATATTACCTTCAACCTGTACTAGCGTCAGTAATAATGTGGCCCAGATACCGGCCGTCAAGATCGGTAGATGTTACGGATCACTTGAACATTAGACACCCTAACCTGGTCCGCCATGACGGGTACAGATGAACAAGATCTGTTGAGATGTATTGTCCGATGCACATCTCTTATGACTCATACGTGAAGCTGAACTAATAATATTCCTGCTGTGTGACGATTCCCCCAATCAATTGAGTGTAGCAGTCGGTGAGTCTCAGATCAATAACGCCCGGGTACTGTGAGCTAAGAGGGATGCTTTATACTGTTTCCTTTCATGAAATATTGACACTTGTATAGGATTCTGGATCTTAAGGATTACCTGGTCGATAACGTGAGGGTTATATAACATAAGTGAAGAGTATAATGAATGTATCTGTACACCCTGCAGGTAATACATCACAGCAGAGTGTAGTGTGTGTTATACAGGTAAAGTCAATGGCCTTTAAGAAGATAAATATCACCCAATACAAGACACGGTTCAGGTACACGGGTTCAGGTACACAGGTTCAGGTACACAGGTTCAGGACACAGGTTCAGGTACACAGGTCTGCACACAGGTTCAGGTACAGGTTCAGGTACAGGTTCAGGTACACGGGTTCAGGTACACGGTTCAAGTACAGGTTCAGTACACAGGTTCAGGTCACGGGTTCAGGTACACGGGTTCAGGTTCACGGGTTCAGGTTCACGAGTTCAGGTCTCGGGTTCAGGTACACGGGTTCAGGTACACGGGTTCAGGTACACGGGTTCAGGTTCACGGGTTCAGGTACACGGGTTCAGGTACACAGTTCAGGTTCACGGGTTCAGGACACGGTTCGTTCCGGGTTCAGGTACACGGGTTCAGGTACCGGGTTCAGGTACACGGGTTCAGGTACACGGGTTCAGGTACACAGGTTCAGGTACACAGGTTCAGGCACAGGTTCAGGTACACGAGTTCAGGTTCACGGCCGATACGGTTCGGACACGTCGACCGGTTCAGGTACACAGGTTCAGGTACACAGGTTCAGGTACACGGGTTCAGGTACACGGTTCAGGCACACGGTTCAGGTACACAGGTTCAGGTACACAGGTTCAGGTACACAGGTTCAGGTACACGGGTTCAGGTACACGGGTTCAGGTACACGGGTTCAGGCACAGGTTCAGGTACACAGGTTCAGGCACAGGTCAGGTACACGGGTTCAGTCACGGGGTTCAGACACGGTTCAGGTACACAGGTTCAGGTACACGGGTTCAGGTACACGGGGTTCAGGTTCACGGGTTCAGGCACACAGGTCTAGTACACAGGTTCAGCACCACACCCACCAACCAACACAGGTTCAGCACACAGGTTCAGGTACACAGGTTCAGGGTACACAGGTTCAGGTACACAGGTTCAGGTACACGGGGTTCAGGGTACACAGGTTCAGGTACACAGGTTCAGGTACACGGGTTCAGGTACACGGGGTTCAGGTACACGGCGCACGGTTCAGGTACACAGGTTCAGGTACAGGTTCAGGTACACAGGTTCACACACAGGTTCAGGTACACAGGTTCAGGTACACAGGTTCAGGTACACGGGTTCAGGCACACGGGGTTCAGGCACACAGGTTCAGGTACACAGGTTCAGGTACACAGGTTCAGGTACACAGGTTCAGGTACACGGGTTCAGGTACACAGGTTCAGGGTACACAGGTTCAGGCACAGGTTCAGGTACACACGGGTTCAGGTACACGGGTTCAGGACAAGTTCAGGTACACGGGGTTCAGGTACACGGGGTTCAGGCACACAGGTTCAGGTACACGGGTTCAGGTACACAGGTTCAGGTACACAGGTTCAGGTACACAGGTTCAGGTACACGGGTTCAGGGTACACGGGTTCAGGTACACGGGTTCAGGTACACCAACGGGTTCGGTACACAGGTTCAGGTACACAGGTTCAGGTACACAGGTTCAGGTACACGGGTTCAGGTCACAGGGTTCAGGTACACGGGTTCAGGTACACAGGTTCAGGTACACAGGTTCAGGTACACGGGTTCAGGTCAGGTACACAGGTTCAGGTACACAGGTTCAGGTACACGGTTCAGACAAGGTCTGGTACACAGGTTCAGGCACACAGGTTCAGGCACACAGGTTCAGGTAGTTCAGGTACATAGGTACACAGGTTCAGGTACACGGGTTCAGGTACACGGGTTCAGGTACACGGGTTCAGTACACAGGTTCAGGTACACAGGTTCAGGTACACAGGTTCAGGTACGGTTCAGGTACACAGGTTCAGGTACACAGGTTCAGGTACACGGGTTCAGGTACACAGGTTCAGGTACACAGGTTCAGGTACACATTCAGCAGGGTTCAGTACACCATCAGGTTCACACAGGTTCAGGTACACAGGTTCAGGTACACGACAGGTTCAGGTACACAGGTTCAGGTACACAGGTTCAGGTACACGGGTTCAAACGGTTCAGGCACACAGGTTCAGGTACACGGTTCAGGTACACGGTTCAGGTCACAGGTTCAGGTACACAGGTTCAGGTACACGGGTTTAGGTACACAGGTTCAGGTACACAGGTTCAGGTACACAGGTTCAGGTACACAGGTTCAGGTACACGGTTCAGTCAGGTCAGGTACAGGTTCAGGTACACGGGTTCAGGTGCACACAGGTTCAGGTACACAGGTTCAGGTACACAGGTTCAGGTACACGGGTTGTACACAGGTTCAGGTACACAGGTTCAGGTACACGGTTCAGGTACACAGGTTCAGGTACACAGGTTCAGGTACACGGGTTCAGGTACACGGGTTCAGGTACACAGGTTCAGGTACACGGGTTCAGGCATGCAGGTACACAGGTTCAGGTACACAGGTTCAGGTACACAGGTTCAGGTACACGGGTTCAGGTACACGGTTCAGGTACACAGGTTCAGGTACACGGGTCAGGCACACGGGTTCAGGTACACGGGTTCAGGTACACGGGTTCAGGTCACGGGTTCACACGTTCGTTCACAGGTTCAGTACAGGTTCAGGTACAGGTTCAGGTTCAGGGTTCAGGTACACGGGTTCAGGTTCACGGGTTCAGTACACAGGTTCAGGTACACAGGTTCAGGTACACAGGTTCAGGAATATGGTTCGTACACTTCAGTACCAGAGTGGGTACACAGGTAGCACACAGGTTCGGCACAGGTTCGGATTCAGGACACGTTCATACGGTTCAGCAGGTTCAGGTACACGGGTTCAGGTTCACGTTCCACAGTTCAGGTACACGGGTTCAGGTACACAGGCTCAGGTACACGGGTTCAGGTACACAGGTTCAGGTACACAGGTTCGGTACATGTGCAGGTACACAGGTTCAGGTACACAGGTTCAGGTACACAGGTTCAGTACACAGGTTCAGGTACACGGGGTTCAGGCACAGGTTCAGGTACACAGGTTCAGGTCACAGGTTCAGGTCACGGGTTCAGGTACACAGGTTCAGGCACTCGGTACACAGGTCCGGTTCATCGTACGGTTCAGTACACAGGTACATTCATACACGGTTCAGGACACAGTTCAGGTCCATGGGTTCAGGTACACAGGTTCAGGTACACAGGTTCAGGTACAGGTTCAGGTTCACGGTTCAGGTACACGTTCAGGTACACGGGTTCAGGTACGGGTTCAGGTACACGGGTTCAGGTACACAGGTTCAGGCACAGGTTCAGGCACAGGTTCAGGTACACAGGTTCAGGTACACGGGTTCAGGGTACAGGTTCAGGTACACAGGTTCAGGTCACACAGGTTCAGGTACACAGGTTCAGGTACACAGGTTCAGGCACACGGGTTCAGGTACACAGGTTCAGGTACACAGGTTCAGGTACACAGGTTCAGGTACACAGGTTCAGGTACACGGGTTCAGGTACACAGGTCAGGCACACAGGTTCAGGCAGGTTCAGGTACACGGGTTCAGGTACACAGGTTCAGGTACACAGGTTCAGGTACACGGTTCAGGTACACAGGTTCAGGTACACAGGTTCAGTACACGGGTTCAGGTACACAGGTTCAGGTACACGGGTTCAGGTACACAGGTTCAGGCAACACAGGTTCAGGGTACACGGGTTCAGGTACACGGGTTCAGGTACACAGGTTCAGGTACACAGGTTCGTTCACAGGTTCAGGTACACGGGTTCAGGTACACGGGTTCAGGTACACAGGTTCAGGTACACGGTTCAGGTACACAGGTTCAGGTACACAGGTTCAGGTACACAGGTTCAGGTACACAGGTTCAGGTACACGCAGGTTCAGGTACACAGGTTCAGGCACAGGTCAGGTACACAGGTTCAGGTACACAGGTTCAGGTACACGGGTTCAGGTACAGGTTCAGTACACAGGTTCAGGTACACGGGTTCAGGTACACAGGTTCAGGTACACGGGTTCAGGTACACAGGTTCAGGTACAGGGCGTGGTGTCACAGGTTCAGGTACACAGTTCAGGTACACAGGTTCAGGTACACGGGTTCAGGTACACGGGTACACAGGTTCAGGTACACAGGTTCAGGTACACGGGTTCAGGTACACAGGTTCAGGTACACGGGTTCAGGTACACAGGTTCAGGTACACAGGTTCAGGTACACGGGTTCAGGTACACAGGTTCAGTACAGGTTCAGGTACACAGGTTCAGGTACACAGGTTCAGGACACGGGTTCAGGTACACGGGTTCGGTATACGGGTTCAGGCGTACACAGGTTCAGGTACACGGGTTCAGGGCACAGGTTCAGGTACACAGGTTCAGGTACACAGGTTCAGGTACACAGGTTCAGGCACAGGTTCAGGTACACAGGTTCAGGTACACAGGTTCAGGTACACAGGTTCAGGCACACAGGTTCAGGTACACAGGTTCAGGTACACAGGTCATGTACACAGGTTCAGGTACACAGGTTCAGGTACACGGGTTCAGGTACACAGGTTCAGGTACAGCGTACACAGGTTCAGGCACACAGGTTCAGGTACACGGGTTCAGGTACACAGGTTCAGGCACACAGGTTCAGGCACACGGGTTCAGGTACACAGGTTCAGGTACACAGGTTCAGGCACGGGTTCAGTACACAGGTTCAGGTACACAGGTTCAGGTACACGGGTTCAGGTACACAGGTTCAGGTACACAGGTTCAGGTACACAGTGTTCAGGTACACAGGTTCAGGTACACAGGTTCAGGTACACAGGTTCAGGTTCACAGGTCACAGGTTCAACACCACACCAACACAGGTTGGACACGGGTTCAGGTACACAGGTTCAGGTACACAGGTTCAGGTCCAGGCACGTTCAGGTAACAGGTTCATCCAACACAGGTTCAGGTACACAGCCAGGTTCAGGTACACAGGTTCAAGACACAGGTTCAGGTACACATAGACACGGTTCAGACACGGTTCAGGTACACGGGTTCAGGTTCGGACACAGGTTCAGGTACACAGGTTCAGGTACACAGGTTCAGGTACACGGGTTCAGGTACACAGGTTCAGGTACACGGGTTCAGGTACACGGGTTCAGGTACACAGGTTCAGGTACACAGGTTCAAACGTCACAGGTCATACACAGGTTCACACAGGTTCACAGGCAGTACACAGGTTCAGGCACACAGGTCCAGGTACACAGGTTCAGGTACACAGGTTCAGGTACACGGGTTCAGGTACACGGGTTCAGGTACACAGGTTCAGGTACACAGGTTCAGGTACACGTCAGGTACACGGTCAGGCACAGGTCGGTACACAGGTTCAGGTACACGGGGTTCAGGTACACAGGTTCAGGTACACGGGTTCAGGTACACAGGTTCATACACAGGTTCAGGCACACAGGTTCAGGTACACAGGTTCAAGTACACAGGTTCAGGTACACAGGTTCAGGTACACAGGTTCAGGTACACAGGTTCAGGTACACAGGTTCAGTACACAGGTTCAGGTACAGGTTCAGGTACACAGGTTCAGGTACACAATGGGGGTCTGAAATGTGGGTCACCTGAATATACAGCTTACCTTATTTCTTCTAGTTAAAACCTCCTAACGTTACCTCGGGGGTTGGGTTGGGTCAAGTTAGTTTAGGTTAGGCAAGTTGGTTTAGGTTAGGTCAAGTTAGTTTAGGTTAGGTCAAGTTAATTTAGGTTAGGTCAAGTTAATTTAGATTAGGTCAAGTTAGTTTAGGTTGGGTCAAGTAAATTTAGGTCAAGTTAATTTAGGTTAGGTCAAGTTAGTTTAGGTTAGGTCAAGTTAATTTAGGTTAGGTCAAGTTAGTTTAGGTTAGGTCAAGTTAATTTGGGTTGGGTCCAAGTTGGTTTAGGTTAGGCCAAGTTGGTTTAGGTTAGGTCAAGTTAATTTAGGTTAGGTCAAGTTAATTTAGGATTAGGTCAAGTTAATTTGGGATTGGGTCAAGTTAATTTAGGTTAGTCCAGGTTGGTTTTAGGTTAGGTCAAGTTAATTTAGATTAGGTCAAGTTAATTTAGGTTAGGTCAAGTTAATTTAGGTTAGGTCAAGTTAATTTAGGTTAGGTCAGGTTAATTTAGGTTAGGTCAAGTTAGTTTAGGTTAGGTCAAGTTAATTTAGATTAGGTCAAGTTAATTTAGGTTAGGTCAAGTTAGTTTAGGTTAGGTCAAGTTAATTTAGGTTAGGTCAAGTTAATTTAGGTTAGGTCAAGTTAGATTAGATTAGGTTACCGTTCAGGTGTAAATGAGACTGTCCTGTAAGGGCCAATAGGCCGGCTGCAGTTTCTTCCATTCTTATTAAATCATAACAACACTGAGACAACTAATAACACCAAACAGTCACTGCCTCTCCCCTGCCTCTCCACCCCCGCCTCCCCTGCCTCTCCACCCCCCGCCTCCTCCTACCTCTCCCACTAACGCCTCCCCCACTCCCACCCACCGCCTCCCCTGCCTCTCCCACCAACGCCTCCCCTGCCTCTCCCCCCGCCTCCCCTGCCTCCCACCCCCGCCTCCCCTGCCTCTCCCACCCCCGCCTCTCACCTCTCCCCCGCCTCCCCCTGCCTCGCCCCCACCCCCCTCCTCCTGCCTCTCCCACCCCCACCTCCTCCCTACCTCTCCCACTAACGCCTCCTGCCACTCCCACCACCGCCTCCCTGCCTCTCCACCACGCCTCCCCTGCCTCTCCCCCGCCTCCCCTGCTTCCCCCACCACCGCCTCCCCTGCCTCTTCACCAATGCCTCCCCTGCCTCTCCCACCCCCGCCTCCCCTGCTTCCCCACCACCGCCTCCCCTGCCTCTCCACTGCCCTCTCCCCTGCCTCTCCCACCCCGCCTCCCCTGCCTCTCCCACCCACCTCCCCTGCCTCCCACCCCCCGCCTCCCCTGCCTCTCCCACCAACGCCTCCCTGCCTCCCCCCCCGCCTCCTCCTGCCCTCCCACCCCGCCTCCTCCTGCCTCCCCCCACCATCGCCCTCCCCAGCCTCTCCCACCACCGCCTCTGCCTCCCACCCCTGCCTCCCTGCCTCCTTTCACCAACCTTCTGCCTCCCTCCCACCCCTGCCTCCCCTACCTCTCCCACCAACGCCTCCCCTGCCTCTCCACCCCTGCCTCCCTGCCTCTCCCACCCCGCCTCCTCCTGCCTCCCACCACCGCTCCCCTGCTTCCCCACCACCACCTCCTCCTTTACATCACACACAACACTGACCAAAACAACTACAAGAAACGGCCCTATCAACGGGTTCCCAGACACATGAGTAGTGCCACGGTGCCACATGAGTAGTGCCACTGTGCCACATAGAAAGCAGTGCCACATGAGAGTGCCACGGTGCCACATGAGTGCCACTGTGCCACATGATGCCACTGTGCCACATGAGTAGTGCCACTGTGCCACATGAGTGGTGCCACTGTGCCACATAAGTAGTGCACTGTGCCACATGAGTAGTGCCACGGTGCCACATGAGAGGCCACGGTGCCATGAGCATGGGAGGCACGGTAGGGGTTAACAACACAGGTTCAAAGACAGATGAGTAGCTTTCAGTTATTAACCAGCAGTAACTGGCTACACTTTCTATACCAGATCGTGCCCCAGTAAATGCTTCTATTAACAGTTTATTCAGATGTGATAATTATTAGGTTTATAATGTGAAAATATTAAAAACTTTTTAACCACGACCGAGTGAAAATATTAAAAACTTTTTACCAAGACCGAGGAAAATAATAAAAACTTTTGACCACGACCGAGTGAAAATATTAAAAACTTTAACCACGACCGAGTGAAAATATTAAAACTTTAACCACGACCGAGTGAAAATAATAAAACTTTTGACCACGGCCGAGTGAAAATAATAAAACTTTTGACCACGACCGAGTGAAAATATTAAAAACTTTTGACCACGACCGAGTGAAATATTAAAACTTTTGACCACGACCGAGTGAAAATATTAAAACTTTTGACCACGACCGAGTGAAAATATTAAAACTTTGACCACGACCGAGTGAAAATATTAAAAACTTTTGACCACGACCGAGTGAAAATATTAAAAACTTTTGACCACGACCGAGTGAAAATAATAAAAACTTTTGACCACGACCGAGTGAAAATATTAAAAATGCAACAAGTTGGTGGTGGTAGGAAGTGTGCTTGTTAACTGAAAGGACCAATGTAATGTGTCACCATGTATGTGTCAGCATGTATGTGACACCATGTATGTGACAGCATGTATGTGACAGCATGTATGTGACACCATGTATGTGACAGCATGTATGTGACAGCATGTATGTGACACCATGTATGTGTCAGCACATCCGTGTCAGCATCAGGAACTGGGTATCGATCAAGCCACGGTTCTTCCAGTTAACAACCACACTTCCCACCACCACCAAATTCTTGCTCATGGTCCAATTTTGTGGAATACTACTTAACAATAGACTACACGGTGACAATATTCTCACTAAAATTTCTTGTTATCACCAGAAACTGTTTCTCTGAATGTACACTACTGACAGATGTACAGTACGGTCCGGGGGTGTCCTGCCGTAATGGTTGAAGAGACAGTTATCACCAAAGAACTTGTGGAATTGGACCCAAATTTCCAGAGGTGTTATTTTCTTGGTGCTAAATAAGAAAATTGATACCAAAATATACAACACCTAACAGAACCTACCTAACAGAACCTACCTAACCTAACCTACCTAACCTACAGAACCTACCTAACCTAACCTAACCTAACCTAACCTCCCAACAAGTCTATGATCACACATTAAGTCTATAACACGGCCTCGATCTCAACAAGTAATGATAACTTGTGATAACTTATTGATTTTCCAGTAGACGAAGCTATAATTCTATACACACACGAAGCTATAGCATAACACACACGAAGCTATAATTACATACACAAAGAGGCAAAGTGAACATATGGTTGACTTCGATTCCAGTGTAACTCAAAATTCAAACGTAAGGTATCCAAACCCCCTATCGTGGAATTCAATCTCAACCACATGATGCTGAGCCTGTATACGTAGAGGATGTTGTAGAACCTATTGCATAATATGGACAATATATATAAAAAAGATTTGCATAGAAACAGAGATTGAAACCAATTAACCGATTCCTATAAAATAATAAACAAAAGATAATCAAGTCATTAATTACAGTATCATAAACCCGTGACGAGATCCTCTATACCGGAATCATAACAGACCATGGTGGGGACTGGATACTAACACCGCCTGATTTACGGGAAATAATTTATTCCCTCACAAAGCAGCAGTCAAGTTACTACCATATGATGCGTGTTTGTGTTTAAACCCCGTAGTTTCCCTCGTCTCTCATGCCCTGCCCACTAATGGGTATTTTATCATTGAAGGGTTGAGACAAAATAAATAAAGGGATAAAGTTGTTGTTTGGTTTATATCACTAACAACCTAACAACCTAACAACCACTCTGGGAAAAATGACCAATTGTATAAACGTGTGGTGTTTATCTTTCCTCCTGACGCTCACTGTTTTGTGTTTACTGTTT
>NW_024754528.1:1077275-1119628 GCF_018991925.1 Homarus americanus
CGGTACCTTCGGTTCTGATTTACATCGATATGCCAACAGCAGACTGCACGACAATATTCCTTACTAAAATTTGTTATTATCGCAGAAACTGTTCTGGATATACACTACCCATTGCAGGTGCATTTACCGTTAAGAGGTATATATAATGGTTGAGAATGATTAACACCAGAAGGAACATGGAATTGGTTTATTTAAAATTCTTTGCTGTGGTGCTAAATAAAATTAATACCCATATCCTTCCTAACAGAACCACCCTATGAACCTGCACACAACCATTTCTTTCTTCGCACTTTTAACTTCTATGAACTTACACAATTTCCTTCTTTTCAAACTACTGCAACAGAACCGCCTAAGCAAGACTGCAACCTGAAGACTGCTTTGCGAGCCTGCCTAACCTAACCTGAATACCTTCTTTAACAAGAACCTACCTAACTATGGAACCTGCCTAACGCTTTCTTCGCTTGATGCCTACTATTTCGCCCAGGACTACTACTTTACCAACTTTCGACAAACACTGCCTAACCTGGCAGAACCCTGCCTAACTGTGGGGCCTACCTTCCCACAACCAGACTACACAAACCCTAACAGAGCCTGTTTAGCTGTTGAGACACCACAACTTTAGCAGGACACCCTAACTTCTAACAGAACCTGCCTAACTGTTGAGCCTACACAACCCTAACAGAACCACTACCCCCCTTTGGCTTGAGACCTGCCTAACCCCTGACAAGACACCACAACCCTGAGACCCTGCTGACTGGCAACTTGCACACAACTGGCCCTATTTCTTGCCCCTACATTTCTTCTAGCTTCTGACACACCCACCAGCCTATTTCTTTAACTTTATTTCAACTTTAAACTATTTCAAACTACAACCCCAACCCCATTACCTTACCTAACAGAACCCCACATTTCCTTGAACCACTGCCTAACTGGCAGACACCCCTGTACTGTGAGGCTTTACCACTGACTAACCTGAATACTACCTGGCTTTAACACAGGAGCCTACTAACCCTAACAGGAACCTACCCTAGCTAAGCATACCTTACCTAACCTATAGCCCTTTCAACATACCACAATGACCTTACCCCTGGCTTCCTAACCCTAACCTAGCTTCTTCTTCGCCTACTTCTTCCTTCCTTTACCTTTCTTCCTAGCTTTCATTTTATTTCATGAGGCACCCTGGCAAGACTATGACACCTAGCAGAACCCCCGACAGACTGTTTCTTCAGGTTACCCACCTAACCTATTTAAGACCCTTTAACCCTAACTGCCTTTGCCCTAACTTCATGGGCCTCCCTAACCCCTGTTTGAGAACCTACATTCCTAACCCTGTTCCCCTGTCTTCTAAACAGAACCTGCCCCAGCACCTAGCAGAACCTGCCCCAGCTGAGACCCACAGCCCTAGCAGGCCTGCCTACTTCTTAGAACTGGCAGACACCCTGCTTCAGAACCTACTAACTGTTGGAGACTTCCTGACTTCTGTGAGACACCCCCAACCCCTGCTTGAGCCACCTTTTCTTTAAACAAAACCTACCTAACTTCTTCTGTGAACCTACCTAACTGCCTCCTAACTTCTTGAACCTGCCCCTGCTGGGAGCCTGCACAACCCTAGCACTTGCTTGCATACACAACCCCTGCATGGAGCCTGCCTGTAGACCTGCTAACCCTGTGGGTTGCCACAACCCTAACTGGAACCTACCCCATTTCTTCATAGGGGCCTGCAGCTTTCTTGGGGCCTGCACAACCTGGCAGGGGCCTGCCCACAACCTGGCAGAGCCTACTAACCCTGCTGAGACCTGCCAGCTGTGGAACCACTACCTAACCTAAGCAGGCCTGCACACTAGCCCACAACCTAATAACAGAGACCTGCCCTAACCTAACAGAGACCTGCCTAACCTAGCTAGCAGAAGCTCCTAACCTAGCAGGACCTGCCTAACCCTAAACAGGAGCCTGCCTAACCATAACAGGGCATGCACAACCTGTGGGAGCCTGCATAACCTAACAGAGGACACCCCTAGCCTAACAGAGCCCTGCTGCAACTGCTTGGGCTGCCTGGCCTAACCAGAGTTACCTAACCCCTAGCAGAACCTGCCTAACCCCGCTTGGTAGCCTACCTAGCTTCTTGGTCCTACACAACCTGGGCAGGAACCCCTACTAACTGCTTGAGACCCTTTCTAGCCTTACAGAAGACCCCACCCTATTTCAACAGAACCCCTGCCTAACCCTGCTTGGAGCCTACCCCACCAGCCTAACCTTGCATAACCTGTTCTAACCTAGCCCTGGCCTTGCCTGGCTGGCACAGCTGGCCCTAGCCTAGCCCCTATTTCAACCCCAGCTGACCCACAACCCTGGCTTCCCCTTCTGCCTGGCTGCTTGCCCAACCTGGCCCTAACACAAACCTAGCCTAGCACACCTGCCTACAACCTAACCTGGCCTCCTAGCCTAACTTCTTCTTAACCCCTTATTTGGCTACCTAGCTTACCTAACCCTAGCTTCCTGTATTCTTGCTTACTGCTTCTGCCTTTCCTTTCTCTTCCTAACCTAACCTAACCTAGCTTCAACCCTAACCTAACCTCTTTACAAACTGCCTAACCTAACCTAACCTTACAACACTAACCTAACCTAACCTAACCTTACCTAACCTGCTTCCATAACTCTTTCGCTTACCTAACCCTAACCTTCTTTCTTCTTCTTCTAGCCTAACCTAGCCTTCTTCTTCCTAACCTAACCTTTTAACTTCTAACCTATTGGAGCCTACTAACAGGAGCCCTGTACCCTAACAGAACCTACCTGGCCTAACCCCTACTTGGGCCTGACCTATTAGAACCTGCCTGCTAAGCAGGGACCTACTACTACAGCCTAACAGAACCTGCACAACTGTACAGACCTACCTGCTTGCCCTAGCAGAGCCTGCCTAACCCTTGCAGAGACCTACCTGGCCTGTGGGAGACCTACTAGCTTTCAACCCTAACAGGGAGCCTGCCTAGCCTATGGCAGACCTGCTAGCACAGCAGACACCACTAACAGAACTGTGGCCTGCCCTTCAACAGAGACCTGCAACCTGGCTGGGAGCCCCTCCTTTAGCTGGCAGGGCTACTAACCCCTGGCCTAACTGGGGACCCACCTGCAAGGCCTAACCCCTGGCAGATGCTACCTGGCCACAACCGAAGACCTGCCTGTTTTAACCTGTAGAACCTGCACACAACACCAACAGGACCTGCCTGGCCTGGCTTGACCTGCACTCAACCTGCTTCAGAGACCTGCCCTAACCTAGCAGAACCTGCCTGGCCTGTGCAGAACACTACCAACCCCACAGCAAGGCCTGCAACCCTGAGCTACAGAACCCTGTACTGCCTAACCCTAACAGAACCTACCTAACCCTAAGCCTAACCCAGGAACCTACACAACCTAACAGGGACCTACCCTGGCCTAGCTAAACAGGACCTGTACCCTAGCAGAACCTGCCTAGCCCTGTAGAGACCTGCCTGGCCTGTGGGGCCTGCACAGCTTACTTCCTGACTAGAACCTGCCTAACCTGGCAGAACCTGCCTAACCTAACAGAGCCTACCCAACCCTGAGCAGAACCTGCCTAAACCCTAGCAAGAACCTGCCTAACCTAACTATAGAGACCTACCTAACCTAACCTAGCAGAACCTGCCTAACCCCTAGCAGGCCTGCTAACCCTAACCTAACAGAACCTACCTAACCTAACCCTAACAGAACCTGCCTAACCTAACAGAACCTGCCTAACCCTGGGGCCCTACCTGCTTAACCTAGCAAGAACCTGCCTAACCTAACCTGGCAGAGACCTGCCTAACCTATGGAGAACCTGCCTAACCCTAGCATAACAGAGACCTGCCTAACCTGGAGACCTACCTGGCTTCCCCATGAGTTGCCTAACCACAACCCTAGCAGAACCTGCCTAACCTGGCCTAGCAGAACCTGCCTGGCCCTGGCAGACCTGCCTAGCCCCCACAACAGGGACTTCTTGGGACCCCTAACTGTACTAGCAGAACCTACCTACAACAGAGCCTACCTAACCCTAACCCTAGCCCTAACCCTAACAGAACCTACCTAGCTTCATCTAACCTTACCTTTTCCTAACTCTTCCTAACCTAACTCTTGTACCTTACCTAACCTAACCTAACCTAACCTTACCTTACCTAACAGAACCTACCTAACCTAACCTTACCTAACCTTGCTTACCTAACCTGCTCTAACCTAACCTAACCTAACCTAACCCTAACCTCCCAACAAGTCTATGATCACACATTAAGTCTATATCACGGCCTCGATCTCAACAATGGTAACTTGATAACTCATTAATTTCCGTGAGCAAGCTATTATTCTTACACACACAAGCTATAGCATACACACGAAGCTATAATTACATACACAGAGCCAAAGTGAACATATTTGACTTCGATTCCAGTGTAACTCAAAAATTCAAACATGAGTATTCAAACCCCTGTCGTGGAATTCAATCTCAACCACATGATGCTGAGCCTGTATGCGTAGAGAATATGTTGTAGAACCTATTGCATAATATGGACAATAATATATAAAAAAGATTAGCATAGAAACAATTGAAACCAATTAACCGGTTCCTATAAAATAATAAAAAGAATAAAGTCAATTAGTATCATAAACCCGTGACGAATCCTCTATTGCGGAATCACAACAGACCATGGTGGGACTGGGTACTAACACCGCCTGATTTGCAGAAATAATTTATTCCTCACAAAGCATGAGTCAGTTATTACCATGTGACCCGTGTTTGTGTTAATGCCCCATAGTTTCCCTCGTCTCTCAGCCCTGCCCACTAATGGGTATTTTATCATTGGAGGTTGAGACAAAATTAAAGGGATAAAGTTGTTTGGTTTTCACCACACAACCTAACAACCTAACAACACTCTGGGAAAAATGATCAATTGTATAAACATGTGGTGTTTACTGTTTCCTCCTGACGCTCACTGTTCTTGTTTTTTTTTTGCATCGTTGGCTGTTAATCGAATGAATTAACCTAAACGCCTAACCTAGTACCTTCCTAACCTACCCTACCACTTAACCTAACCTGCCCTACCTACCCTACCCTACCCTACCTACTTACAACCTAGCCTACTAACCTACCTACCCTGGTACCCTACCCCTAACTCAACACACTACTTCCTACTAGTACTCTACCTGCACCTTTCCACACTAACCTAACCTACCTTTCCATGCTTACACACCCTACCTACTCCCTACCCCTACCACTACTTTCTTCTTCTTCTTACCACCTATAGATTAACCATCCCTAACACTAACCTTTAACCTCACCCAAACTATTTACCTGAATATTGACCCTTTCTTAACTCTAATCTAATCCTAAACTAACCTAATCTATCCAGCGTTAGGGTGACTAATCTTCAGGTGAAATAAACTGACAAAAACTTGAGGGTGATTCAACTACCTCTGATGACCGCACCTGTGGATGGTTCTGCTCTGTGTGTGAGGGAGAGGGAGGGCAGCGGGAGGAGGGCAACAGGAGGAGGAGGAGGAGCAAGGAGGAAGGGCAGCAGGAGGAGGAGGTGTAATTAACGATTAAATAAACTACAGACCATAATGACCCTTAGTTTATTATATGTGTGTGTGTGTGTGTGTGTGTGTGTGTGTGTGTGTGTGTGTGTGTGTGTGTGTGTGTGTGTGTGTGTGTGTGTGTGTACAGGACAGGGAGGTACACAGCTGGCATCAGGGTGTTATAAACGTTATCTCAGTAATTACTGTGTCATTATAATATATTTCTCTGTGTCTGTACCACTCTTGTATGTCTCAGGTTACTATTATTATTATCATTTATTATTATTTATTATTGTTATTATTATTATTATCATTATTATTATTTATTATTATTTATAATTATTTTGTTATTATTATTATTATTATTATTATTATTATTATTGTTATTATTATTATTATTTTTATTATTATTATTATTATTGTTATTATTATTATTATTATTATTATTATTATTATTATTATTATTATCGTTATTATTATTATTATTATTGATTTATTATTGTGTTATTTATTTATTATTTATTATTATTATTATTATCATTATTATTTATTATTATTGTTATTGTTATTTATTATTATTATTTATTAATATTATTATTTTTATTAAATTATTATCATTATTATTATTATTATTATTATTATTATTATTATTATTATTATTATTATTATTATTATTATTATTATTATTATTATTATTATTATTATTATTATTATTATTATTATTTATTATTATTGTTATTATTATTATTATTATTATTATTTATTATTATTATTATTATTATTATTATTATTATTATTATTATATTATTATTATTGTATTATTATTATTTGCTTTTCGTTATCAGTTTTGTTGTTGAGTCTCAGATGAAACTGTGGCTGTGTGCTTCACTACTTTGATCATATCCTCTGTGATGTTTCCTGTACCCAGACCTCAACACATGTGAATTTGCGATATAAACTAATGGACCAGATACTGATCATGTTAATACTTATAGCTGAATATTAGATTAACTTGAATTTGGTAGGTAGAATTCATGGTGGTAGGGTCATGGTAGGTAGAGATCATGGTACAGTGGACGTCATCAAGGTGGTCATTATGCCGACTAGTGATCCTGTGACCTCTGACCTTGAGTCGAAATTATAACAAGACAGAGTTATAAAGCTCTTTATCTACTCCCAGTTGAGTCTGGTTAGCTTTGCCAATAATATATATATATATATATATATATATATATATATATACTATATATATTTATATATATATATATATATATATATATATATATATATATATATATATATATATATATATATATATATATATATATATATATATAAATCTCTGTAGGTGCAGTGATCTGGTAGTACATTATACAAGAAAAAATTCCTTAATTCACATCTTCAGGGGTAGTACAGACTAGCTAGTCTGTACTCACTGTCATGTCCTGGCCTTGTGATTATCCTTCTATATATATGAGATGTGATAATAGCCATACACACACACACTTATCAGTGCTCTGGTCCCCAGCTGCCACTCCTACTCAAGTGAGGCCTACATCAGACCTGAGGCCGATTACTGACTCTGCAGTGCTGTCTTCCGGGCAGGCGGGATAGTTTCACCATCCCTGGACTGAAGTACAGCGTAGATGACGGTAAATCAAATGGAAAAATTATACCAACACCACCACGGAAGCTCACCACCATTCCCCCAGAAGTCCGTCATATCTCACCCAGCTGAGCTTGCCCTGGATCACCTCGGATCAAAACTTATGCAACAGAGAGCAGAGCCTTTCATCTCAATGAACATCCGCTACAGGTCCCTTCGCAACCGAGTCATCCGTAAGTCACGCGCAAAGAGGGTCCACTACCTAACCAAATTACAACACCTGAAGCAGACCAACATCAGTCAATGGTGTGGTAAGCTTAAAGAACTCTGTGAATAACAATAGAACACACCCTCGCTTCTTATGTCTCCTAAATGTTGGCGCAGCTGAGCAATCAAATAACCATTTCGCTACTATATGCCAGACGCCTCCTGGCTTGCACAACCACTCTCCTGCTTACCTGGCCCCTTCCACTGACTTAGTAGAAGAATTTGGAAGTAGCAAAACGTCTGGACAGACTGAAGTTAAAAGCGCTCTACCACCCCATTGACTTACCAATGAAACTCTTCAAGAGTTCTCCCCGGAGCTTGCTAAGCCCCTCTGCTCCATCATCAATGCTTCTCTCAGTCAAGCCAGATGCCCAGCTGACTGGAGACCTCTTGTGTATCATCAGTCCCCAAGTCAGCAGCCACAATCCTTCAAGTCAGCTACGACCTATTGCAATCACCCCAATACCCAGCCTAATCTGTAGTTTTGTGTTCGACTGGGCTTATGCTGATATTGCAGGAGTCGTAGACCCTCAACTGTTGGCAATAAACTTCCTCCACCACTCACTGTCTTGTCAGCTTTCTCGATCACATATACCGCCATCTCGAGAAACGAAAAACGTCTGTAGCTGTCGCCTTCATTGATTTCACTAGGCATTCGACCTAGTCGACCACAATATAATCATCAACAGCTATTGACCTCCGGTTTTCGGAGGTCTTATACATGGCTTACAGACTTCCTCAGTGACCGACGCCAAGTACTTCCGAGGGGCTGTCTCCACCTTTCAGTACTCTGTGGCGTCCCCAAGGCACCAAGATGGGACCACTCTGCTTCCTTATGCTTATCAGCTGATGCCTAAGAAAACCCCCTTGCTGGAAATATGTCGACGACTCCACCATTGGGATCGGCGTCAACAATTCTGTCCCAGACTATACCGCCCTTCGGGATTTATTGGACAGTCTCCAAAACTGGGCCACCAACAACCACGTCACCATCAGCAACCATACCAAGACCATGGTTATGCACATCAACCCTCTCCTCCGACATTTGTCCCCCCTTCCATTATTGGGTCCGAACACACTCCAGGTTGGAATTCAAAGTTCCTCGGCGTCTGCATAGACAACAAACTAAATTGAAACTCACACGTCAGTGAAGTTGTCAAATCCTCGGTTTCCGTCTCCACCTCCTCCGCCGACTCAAGTCCCTCAGGAGTTCCTGCACCAAAGCTCTCAGTGTTTACTCAACATTCTGCACTTCCCAAGCTCACCTATGCCTCCCCTACTTGGTCTTCCTCCTAAATGCCCACAACGTAAACACCTAGAAAAGTGCAAGAGGCATGCAAGATTATTCTCTCTCCTTCCTACTTAACATATCAAGAAGTGCTCCTACATTGCCTGACTCTCATGACCATCACCGACCTCATCTTCAAATTTGGTAAGCTTCTGCCATCCTCGAACTTTCGGCTCCTACTACCACCTGAGATCCCTCGTCAGAATTGCTGTTCGACACCACAACCGCATCCAGCCCATACGTGCACGAACTGATCTCTATAAGAACAGCCCAGTCCCAACCATTGTAAAAATTATCAATAACTTTAATAAACCAGTGTATTCACTCCCAGTAAATACTACTTCTTGCACTGTCACTATGTTGAAATGCACTGTAGTTTGAGCTTTTCCCCATCTAGTTATTATATATCTTATTTGTATGATTTATGTTATTTGTATATCATTTGTAATTAAATCCATTCCCCAATTATGTAACTGTATATTTTCAGCCTTCTGGCTGCCAAGCTCTTTCAATAAACCGTTAATTATTATTATTATTATACTTCATCCTGAACTCGATATAAAAAAATACTGATAACCACAAGATGATGGGATCACCTGAAGATTAGCCCCCCCCCCTAAGTTTATTTCACCTGATGTTTAAACACCCTGGAGGGATAGGTTAGGTTAGGTTGGAATTAGGTGTAGTTAAGTTCGAGTTAGGTTAAGAGTTAGGTTGGTTCATTCACATGACAAGAACAGAGTAACACATTAGTATATATAACGTACATCACCAAACCACACTCCTACCACAGACTCGTAAACTTTTAATACTAACGGGGTGAAGTGAGAGATCATCCCCGTGCATCCTGTTCACAGTAAAGTTCACTCATAAGTTCGTTTAGTCAGATGGGAAATTCATGTGGCACCCGGTATAACGCCATTCACTTTTGCCATCGAGAGGGCCTAAATTAAAAGACATATCGTGCTTTATTTCAGATCAGTATCGTATAAACTGGTTTGGTGTTTAAAAGTCAGGCCCACAATGATGCCTCGAAGTTGTGATAGTTAGTGTGTTATGTTCTCAGCCCAACCAGAGAGGTAACTAACTACTCATGGTGGTCTTGGCGGTATCACACGAGCGTTGTTGTTTTTTCGGCAACTCATTATCGTCATTTTCATTTCGGCATTATTGAAAGACTCACTATCACACGAGCAGGAGCCAAACTGTTGCTGATTTCTGCACCTTCACAGTTCAAGTCAACTGAGATGGACGCCAGAGATCCAGTGATGCCTGCTGTTTGAACGTAGTGTTGTGTACTGTGAGGGTGTGGGAAGCAGAAAGCCTTTGTGAACACGACCATAGAGGACTAGTTCTAGTAATTATAGGAATAGCCCGCGGGAGAAATTGATTGAAAGCAATTTTAAAAACGCAGGATTTTCATTTTCATGTTGTAGTTTGTGGAAATGTTAAAAAAAAGTGATATTTTTTTAAATAAACGCTACTTAACATTTGTGGTTATGAAGAACAGATCTAACCAACCAAACCTACCTAACTTCCTCGGTATATTAAACTTACTATGATATGGTGAAATTTTAGGCATTTCTGGACGTGAGATGATACTGCCGCAGCGGCGTCTATGCAGCCCGGCGGGTTAGTCCTATATATTAACCCTAGTTCTACCAGAGAAATTTCGGAGTCCCTGATTCATGGAAAATTGGTGGGTGAACTCACGTCCAGGGTGAGGTGTTGGGTCGAGCAGTCACACCACCCGTCACGGTCACCAGGTAAACAGTGTGGCGTCAAGACATCTATCATTATAAAGTTAGTTTCACTCAAATAAAACTACTAATCAACTTTCGTTACAAAAAATATGTTATAGTTTAAAAATATACATATAATTGTTAAATACTTTCTCAAAATAAATATAACACCAATATTCTTTTGACTCGCTCAAACTCGGCAGCTTGAGATTCCGAAACGAACGAATTGGTTGGAACTTCGATTCTGTGGAATATACCGGCAACTGTCCTTAATCTGCTGCTGATATTGAGTTGCCGGAAAAGACATTGGTGTGAAGCCGCCTGTACCCAACCCGGGGATGAAGCCGGAGCAAGTGAAGCCCTTCATTCTATGCAATTTCGACCGTACCAAGTTACATCTGGAACTCTTAACACATTACTTTATGTATATGAGAACTAAAACTCTATTCATGAACAACAGAAACAATAACATCATAAAGACACAAACATCGCTGTACTTAACAAAACATCAGTTCTAAACTCAGGCCGTTCTGAGTTACATTTAAATTCACCCCTTATGTTATTGTTATGTTATGTTAGGCTAAGTTAGGTTAAGTTAGAATGGTTTTAGAGATGCACAGTACAGTACCTAACCGAGTTAACAGTACATAAGACACCAATATATTTCTCATGTGTTGTTGTCAAGGTTTCTCACGTGTTAATATTTCTCACGTGTTAATATTTCTCACGTGTTGTTAATATTTCTAACATGTTGTTGTCAATATTTCTCGTGTTGTAATATTTCTCACGCGTTATTGTCACTATTTATCACGTGTTGTTGTCAGTATTTCTTAGGTGTTGTTGTCAGTATTTCTCACGTGTTAATATTTCTCGTTAATATTTCTCACGTGTTGTCAGTATTTCTCACGTGTTGTTAATATTTCTCGTGTTAATATTTCTCACGTGTTGTCAGTATTTCTCACGTGTTGTTAATATTTCTCACGTGTTGTCACTATTTATTACTTGTCAATATTTCTCACGTGTTATTGTCAGTGTTTCTCACTTGTTAATATTTCTCGTGTTAATATTTCTCACGTGTATTTGTCAATATTTCTCACGTCTCGTTGTCAATATTTCTCACGTGTTGCTGTCAGAATTTCTCACGTGTTGATGTTAATATTTCTCACGCGTTGTTGTTAATATTTCTCACGTGTTGTTGTCAATATTTCTCACGTGTTGTTAATATTTCTCACGTGTTGTCAATATTTCTCACGTGTTGTTGTCAATATTTCTCACGTGTTGTTAATATTTCTCACGTGTCGTTGTCAATATTTCTCACGTGTTGCTGTCAATATTTCTCCGTGTTGATGTTAATATTTCTCACGTGTTGTTGTCAATATTTCTCACGTGTTGTTATCTTCTCACGTGTTGTTGTCAATATTTCTCGTGTTGTTAATATTTTCACGTGTCGTTGTCAATATTTCTCACGTGTTGTCAATATTTCTCACGTGTTGTCAATATTTCTCGCGTGTATTTGTTGTCAATATTTCTCACGTGTTGTCAATATTTCTCACGTGTTGTCAATATTTCTCACGTGTCGTCAATATTTCTCACGTGTTGTCAATATTTCTGACGTGTTGTCAATATTTCTCACGTGTTGTCAATATTTCTCACGTGTTGTCAATATTTCTCACGTGTTGTTGTCAATATTTCTTACGTGTTGCTGTCAATATTTCTCACGTGTCGTTGTCAATATTTCTCACGTGTTGTTGTCATTATTTCTATCTCGTTGATGTTATGGTTGTGAATACTTCTCATTAGTTGTTTAAATATATTTTTACTCACTTTAATCGCCATAAATAAACTCTCCACTTAGAACCTAACAAACACAGGATAGCACCGAGGAGAGAGAGAGAGAGAGAGAGAGAGAGAGAGAGAGAGAGAGAGAGGCTTATATTACTCTTTCATCATAATTCGGGTACAACCTCCCTTCTTCTCTTCACTACACACAAGACGCCCGCCCAGCCTAGCCTACTACACTACACTCACTCTCTTGTTTACAATCCGCCGTTTTATTATGGTTTGGGTACGATAGTGATCATTTATCAGCCATGATCATCGCCTCCTTAACTGGGTGTTCCTGAAATAATTAGCGACGGACCCTCATTACCCTGCAGTATCCCACCCGCCCGCCTTGCATCACACACACTGCTGGACACCATAAGCGGCAGACAAACCCTAGTGAGCGCGTCCTCCGGGTAGCGGATGAAGGAACACTAAGGGCGGGACACACTAACACACACATTGTCCTGAATACGTGTTGCCGGCTGGTTGAGGCTCACGTACCAACAGTGTTTGTAACAAGCTGAATACAGGCAAATTTACACCTACGACACAGTGTTAGCAACATTGTAGTCAACAGTTTGAACCATAGTTGGTAACATTGCTGGCAACAAGGCTCAAACTGAATCCACACCAAAGGCACATGTTTTGGTTACACTGTAGGTAAGCTATTCCCAACTGTAGTCCATATCAGTGTTGCCAACATTAAACTCATCAACTGAAACAATTTTACTTTACCAACACTGTTACCAATATTATAATGTAACCAACATTTTCGTCACAACATTGGTGAAAACAATGTAGCCAACACATGTTACCGAGGATATTTACATTGGATGCTCAACGACGTAACAACATTGGTAACATTGATGCCACCAATGTTACACTAACTAGCGAAACAACCAGATGACTCCTCCACCCTTACAAGATTACGGATTGGAACACTTATTATAGGAACACTTAATATTTGGAACACTTATTACTGGAACACTTAATATTTGGAACACTTATTACTGGAACACTTAATATTTGGAACACTTATTACTGGAACACTTAATATTTGGAACACTTATTACTGGAACACTTAATATTTGGAACACTTATTCCTGGAACACTTAATATTTGGAACACTTATTACCGGAACACTTAATATTTGGAACACTTATTACTGGAACACTTAATATTTGGAACACTTATTACTGGAACACTTAATATTTGGAACACTTATTACCGGAACACTTTTGAACAGAATAAGAAATATTGACCACTAGAATGTTGATTTTCAGGAAAAAACAAAATTAAAAATTTTTACTATTTAATAAAACACCGCAAGTGATGATGGTCAGAGGCAGTTTACACACACACACACACACACACACACACACACACCATTACGCCTCTGTATTTTATATTTCAGCATAAAAGTATGTGTTGGCGCTGATGTGTTTCTGAAATTATTAACAATTGTGTGATATTTGTTGATAAAACTTATTGTACAATACGTCCAGAGCTTAATGGATCCTACTGTAATGTTGTGTGTGTGTGTGTGTCTGAAAAACACGAAATTTGCAAATCCACTAAAACATTTTATAGGCCAATCACTCATGTCACAGCCCCCCTCCGCTCATCCGACGGTAACTCCCTAATTAAAGATGAAGAAGGCATCCGTCAGTGCTGGAAATAGCACTACCATTCACTGCTCAACCGAAGCACTAATGTGGATGTCCTGACTACCCAGCAGGTCCCTAAGCATCCTCAGCTATCCTCCATCCCTGGATGAGGAAGCTACTGCCTTCAAACACATGAAAAATAACAAAGCCTGATGAAATCCCAGCCGAGGTGTATAAAGCAGGAGGACCTCTACTTACCAGCCGTCTCCACTCTCTCCTGGAGAATATGTGGGAAAAGGAGGAAATCCCCCAAGCTCTTAAAGACGCCACCAGCACTAACTGTGGCCCTCCAAACTTCACCAGCACTAACTGTGGCCCTCCAAACTTCACCAGCACTAACTGTGGCCCTCCAAACTTCACCAACACTAAATGTGGCCATCCAAACTTCACCTACACTAACTGTGGCCCTCCAAACTTCACCAGCACTAACTGTGGCCCTCAAAACTTCACCAGCAATAACTGTGGCCCTCCAACCTTCACCAGCACTAACTGTGGCCCTCCAAACTTCACCAACACTAACTGTGGCCCTCCAAACTTCACCAACACTAACTGTGGCCCTCCAAACTTCACCAACACTAACTGTGGCCCTCCAAACTTCACGTCGCTCACACTTAAGTTGTATCTCAATTAGTGTTGTGGTCAAGGAAACAAAAAATCGTGTTAATGGCCTCAACTCTATAAACTACCGGACAGTAAACCTTCTCCTGAGGTCAAGTCCCTACACAATACTACACGAGTTAATGCTGTTGTCCTTTAACCTAACCTAACCTAACCTAACCTAACCTAACCTAACCTAACCCAACCCAACCTAACCTAACCTAACCTAACCATATGGTATAAAGTTATATAGTTTTATTGTTTTTGTGAGAATTGATATTAATGAGAGAGAGAGAGAGAGAGAGAGAGAGAGAGAGAGAGAGAGAGAGAGAGAGAGAGAGAGAGAGAGAGAGAGATGCTTTTAGATTAAGAGACAGACAGACAGACTGGGGAAAGAGAGACAGAGACTGACAGATAAACAATGTCCTCAAACCGTCCATCAACTCTACCATCAATTTCTCTACTGTCAACTGTGAATCATCAACAGGCACAAATCCTTCTGTCACGGGGGAGGAGGAAGACCCGAGAAGAGTTGAGGATGAAAGAAGCTGAAAGAGGGATGAAGGAAGAGAGGCGGCTGAGAAGGCGTACACGACCCCATCTCTCTCTCTCTCTCTGTGTCTTCTTCTTCTCCTCCCACCTCATTCTCCCTACCTCCCTGCTCCTCCCTCCCTCCTTCCATCACTCTCCCCATCCCTACTCCTTCTCACCACCTTCCTCCCACCCTCCCATCCCCCACCCCCCACCTCTCTCCTACGACCTTGAAAAACATAATCTCCTCTGCTTGTGTTATATAAAATATTATCATTCATTTGTTTGTTCTATCCCTGTGTTTATTCCTTGCTTGCCTCTTCCATTTATTATTCTATCGGTGTTTGGTTTTATGTCTTTTGTTTCGCTGTGTGTTTGTTCTCTTCCCTTTTTTCTCATCATTATTTGTTTCTCGTATTTGTGTAGATTTTTTTTGTTTTAATCTTCATTTATTTACCTTTTTTTGGTGTTTGTTTTCTGTTTCATCTTTGATTTTATGATTTTTTTTTTAATTATTTTCCCATTTACCTTCGTTATCCCTCACTGCCTGTTCCGTTTTCTATGTCTTATTCCCCCCATTTTTTATTGCGTTTTCTCTTTTCTTTACCCAGTGGATCACACAGACACACTCACAACAAGTTCATGCGCTTCAAGTACATCCAAGGCACTCAAGGACTTTAACGAACGCACTTTCACGCACTATCACGCACTTTCACGCACTTTTACGCACTATCACGTACTTTCACGCACTATCACGTACTTTCACGCACTTTCACGCACTTTCACGCACTATCACGCACTTTCACGCACTATCACGCACTATCACGTACTTTCACGCACTATCACGCACTATCACGCACTATCACTCACTATCACGCACTATCACGCACTATCACGCACTTTCACCCACTTTCAAGAATAAAAATTCAAAAACTTTTACTAACACAGACTCAAGCAAATTCCTGTACGTACAAAATTTTTAATTAATTTTTAGGAGACAAAAAAGAACAAGGACACTACTTTAGAGGGGGGGGAGGGGGGGGGAGGGGGGAGAGGGGGAATTGAACGGCTTTAAAACAAAAACATTCAACATCAAAAACAAAAACATTCAACATCAAAAACAAAAAACATTCAAAAAATAAAAATAAAAATCAATAACAAAAACAAAAACTTTCAAAAACACAAAGAACTACATAAACATTTAGGTAAATAAATTAACTGGATGACGTTTAGATTAGGTTAGGTTAGGAGTGGAGAGTTACCTACCCTCACTGACTGTTAACGGGCAGTTCTTGAGATCCGTGAATGGTACAGTTGTGACAGGTAGGTAGTGAGGGAGAGAGAGAGAGGGAGAGAGGGGGAAGGAGGGAGAGTAGGAGGGATGTGGTGTATGGGAGGGTAGGAGGGAAGACTTGGCCCATAGCATATAGATGGCGATTCAATGGCTGAGATTTTCATTCCACAACACAAATTGATTTTTTTTTAATTATAATGAGTCACAGGTTTACACTCCCTCCCTGACCATTGTGTTCGTCCACAACTGTACATGGAGCAGAGGGCCGCTACTCAACACACCTCCTTAAAATAGATTTATTAAGAATCTCTAACGACAAGAACACTTCAATAATTCGACACAGAAATTAACACAGGTAAACAGTCAATTCGTAACCTAACAAGCAGACTTCCTGGTATTTTAAGAAAGATTTTTAAATAATGTTAATTTACACTTTTAATTAACATATCAAGTACGAAACCAGTCCCCAAATGTAAACTAGATGATACTTTAATCTGGGTCAACAACTTTAGAATGACATAAAGACAACGTAAGAATGCGTTAATATTGTTAGGTTAGGTTAGGTTTGGTTAGGTTAGGTCAGGTCAGGTCAGGTCAGGTCAGGTCAGGTTAGGTTAGGTTTGGTTAGGTCAGGTCAGGTTAGGTTAGGTCAGGTCAGGTCAGGTCAGGTTAGGTTAGGTTTGGTTAGGTTAGGTTAGGATAAATGTTACATACCTCAGTCAGTATAGGGACGTCCTGGTCAGTGGTCCAGTGGAGAAATCTGAAACAATAAAAAACAACAACTTTGATTTAGTTAACAGAGAGTTTAGTGGAGACAGTCTACTAATGACCAACACAGCAACACTCGACCCACTCTTGAGTTGATCTTTGTATTGCAGATGACAGTCAGGGGAGGTGACTCAACACATGAAACAGTCCGGACCTTTTGTGATTCAAGTTGGTGATTTATTGACGCTTAGGTTAGGTTAGGTTAGGTTAGGTTAGGTTAGGTTAGGTTAGGTTAGGTTAGGCTAGGTTAGGTTAGGTTAGGTTAGGTTAGGTCAGGTCAGGTCAGGTTAGGTTAGGTTAGGTTAGGTTAGGTTATAATAATAAAAATAAATAATAGTTTTGTCACGTTTCCAGAAAGTATCCCACAAAATTCAACCCTTTCATGTACCAGTGATAACCCTGCTAATCACCTTATCGTTTGAGGAAATTACACACACACACACACACACACACACACACACACACACACACACACACACACACACACACACACACACACACACACACACACAAGACGTCTGTGGCTGTCTCTTTCATTGACTTCACCAAAGCATTTGACCTAGTCGACCACAAGTAGGTAGTAGGCAAGCACTTCTCCCATACAGTATATAACAACAAAAGGTATATTCCATGCACCACCGAGGTAGCTACTAATCATTACTAATTCACTACAGTAATAATGAAGCTGTACTTAACTGTAATTATCTGAGTCACTGTAAATAGTGTCCACCAATTTTCTTGTCATCTTTATTGTTTAACTTTAATACATTCTACTTAGTTCCTTAATAATTGTATACTTGTTATTTTATGTATGTATGTATGTATGTATGTATGTATGAAAGATTCGTCAACCTCGAACGGCGATCAGTACATTGGGGTTACCTTGTAGTAAACGAGCCACAGGACAGAGAATTGGTAGCTCTGAGGTCATGATAATGGTAGGTGTGGGCAAATCACCTGGTTAGGTCCTCAAACGTATAAATATGCACTGTAACCTAACCTAACCTAACCTAACCTAACCTAACCTAACCTAACCTCTATCTATCACGTTACGATACTTACGATACTTGAGTCTACTAGAGGGTGATTCCTGGAAGGTTTAGAGCTTGATAAACGTTCACAATTTCGATGAACAAGACGAGTCACTAGAAGTCTTTTATGAACACTTAGGATATTTAATTTTTTTTTCAGAATATTTAATTATATTTTATTCAAGAATTTCACCCTAAAATTTACTCCCCTAAAAGGAAACGTGTCACCCTAATATTACTACCTTCAAATGAGCGTCACCCTAAAATTATCACCTTAAGGGAAAGTATCACCCTAAACCCTAAAACGTCAACCTAAAGTCCTAAACCATAAAACGTCATCCTAAATCCTAAAACCTAGTCACCCTAAAAACCAAGTCACCCTGAATCCTAAAGTCACCCTAAACCGCAACCATAAAACCAATACTATCACCCTTAAACATAATGTGCTCCCCTAAAACTTAAAGTCACCCTAAAACGTCACCTTAAACCTTAAAGTCACCCTAAAAATGCCCTAGCAGTGACTCCCTACACCTCTCTGTCACCCTGAAGTATTGTCCTCAAACTGACTCTCACGGCCACAAGGTCAGACAGGCACTCTAACGTGACCTCTTCCTCTAAACAACTTGTCGCCACTCAACAATCATTCAAGGTCAACGGACGGTCGGACGGACGGGTGGACAGGCGGAGAGATGGTTGGATGGATGGACGAACGTACAGACGGACAGACGTGGGACGGACGCGGGGGAGCGGGGAGTGGGGGGGGCTAGGTTCCTTCCTCCAAGACAGCCAGGACGGGGCAGTAACTCAACCCCCAGAAGGTTTAATAATTTATAACCCTGCAGAAAAGTAGGAGTGATGTGGGGGGTAAGGGAAGGAAGGGAGGGGGGGAGGGGGGGTAGAGGTAGAGACGGGGTAGGGTGAGGAAACAGTGGCGGCGGTGTGGTTCTGGACGCCTCTGCTATGCGTCAGTCGCTTACTAGTATATTTGTGTAAGATATTAAACACCGCCACCGGGTACCCCCCCATCGTAGCAAGGTCGAGAAACTGGCTGACTGGCTGGTTAGTTTGCACTTTCTCCTTGGTTAGTTTGTTCTTGGTTGGTTGGTAAGGTGTGTGTGTGTGTGTGTGTGTGTGTGTGTGTGTGTGTGTGTCAGGAAAGGAATATTATATACGCCCTTTGACTCTGTATGTATCATCTTATCATACATTCAACCACACAGGCCATAAGGACAAGTTTCTCTAACTCACGTGACTAACTCAAGTATGAACCACCTCCTGAACAATCACATAATAATGGTTGCCCCTTGTGTTACGAGGATGGCCCACCCAAGGGCCACCTAGGCGTGAATTTGTTTAAGGTGTAGAAGCTGCCGCCAACACAACAACCACACCCTAAGTTAACGAGTTGCATGACCCAGTGTCAAGGAATAGTCCGAGAAGACCGGACAACTCGCCAACTGCACTGGCTAACCACTATCCCGGAACACGATCCACAAATCCATTAATATCCAGGCTCCCAATTACTGCTGGGTAGACAGAGGCAAATAGCGTGAAGACACCATTAACACACATTATACAATATATTATATTTTTGATGACTATATGAGCGAGTACTGGGAAGAATACATCTTGACTCGCATCAGTATTTACAATGATGGATAGTTGAACAAGCTAAGGTGTACAGCGGGAGTGGTAGGGTAAGTAACATCCCTGACACGATTAAAACCTTTCAGGATGTGTCAGCTGCCGCAGGGGAGACGATGGTAGGACTCTGGGAGTATTACACTTCTGGGTTAACTACCTGTACGCCTGTCGGCAAAACTAGAAAGGACATTAGCCTAAGGAAAAAGGGTAATAACCAGGACATCTCTCCATCCACACCCTCCGTAAATGGTTAGTGAGCGAAGGTGTCCAGGTATGGTAAGCTGTCACCTGCGTCCAGGAGAAAGTTTGCAGCTGCCTCAGGAAACACATCACAATAACCTTCACGCTTAGTAAAGAACATATGATTCAGGGAACTTGATGCCGTCCTCACCCGGGGATATCAACACAGCAACACACTGATAAAAGATGTTGCTGGGAATCTCACTCGACTTGTACAACATAAAGGTAATCAACAATACAACTTCCTCATCGTCGATAACATATATATAATAACCTTCAAACCCTAAAGTGTCAGTCACTCTTCATCGGTGGCCACAGTTATAACACCATCATCCTCACTGTCTCGGGTCACTACTGTTCTTGACCTCACGACAGCCAACACAGGTCATACTTCATGTGTTAGCACAACTTGATGTCGGGTGATGTCATATAAAATGGATTCTGAGATACTTGAGTAATAGGTTTTGTATCAAGGACATAATAGAGAAGTTAAGATTATAACTCCTGACACTACACACAAGGAGGTGTTCTGAGCCCACCCTGTTTACTGTGTTGATTAACACCTTCCCCTTGGCTCTGAAGGACGAACCGGGCCACGTGTCGATAACATCCTTATCCCCACACACACACACACACACACACACACACACACACACACACACACACAAGAGTTTCAAAGTAAACAACTCATTCTTGACCGCCCGTGCCCTGAGAGTAGGTCAGTCTTATCATCTCAGCTGGAAAAAATAAGATCTGATGAAGACGACAACTAACATAGAGACGCATTGTCGTGAAGACCCGGTTCAAAGATAACTCCCTAGACTGTGAGTACCACCGTGCAATTCCTTCCTTGTGTATCAGAGCGGTTGTTGGTTATAACCCAAACTACGGTGTCAACATTACATATATCAACACAATCTGCACATCGATAGTATAAGATCCAAAAATGATTATGCTATAGTTATGCTGGTCATAAATAGTGACAAACGTCTAAGAAAACTCCTGATGATTCACCCCGGAGTGTCCTCGAGCACCTGATACCCTGAACGTGAGGAAATACTGTAACAGACCATCGCTACAGTTCCAAGACCCAAAGATAACTGTTATATTAAAATGTTCAGACATAACCATCCATAACTTCTCTTCCCTGTGAGCCATCCGTCGTTCATCTCTGTCCACACCGACGACACTTGACCTGACTATTGGAATTATTACTCCATAACACCACTGAACACCACCGTAATCTTGTTTATTCAGTAGGTCATCCCCAGAAGACCTTACTGGTGATGACCCTCTACAGGACCCCAGTGGGAGAGTGAGAACAGTTGTGATGATGACTCTACAGGACCCCAGTGAGAGAGTGGGAACAGTTGTGATGATGACTCTACAGGACCCCAGTGAGAGAGTGGGAACAGTAGTGATGATGACTCTACAGGACCCCAGTGAGAGAGTGGGAACAGTTGTGATGGCTCCAGTAGTGAGCTTGTTGTCCCTATAATGGTCGCCAAGTGTGTTAAAGACTCTGGCACTGTAACAGACACCCTCTCCTGTACCCCTGTTCCTTCCTACACAGGTGTATCTGTATAATGAGGAAGGACTGAGGTTACTGTTTCATCATCATTACTTATGTATCCTGTATATATGACACATGACATAGATAATAGAGTGAGGCTGTATCTTGGTTATATCTGTGTCAGTTCAGTGTACACAGTATCTTACCTACATGTACAGTGTGGGGGAGGGGGGGGGGACTATAACCACCCCCTCATCATTATGTATCACTGTAATTGCCTGGCCAAGGGTTAGGTATATATGTACTGTATTATACTGTAAACCTATATCTTTGACTCACTGTTTGTCGTTCCTGATATGGTTAACCACCTCAACCTAACCTAACCTAACCTGACCTGACCTAACCTAACCTAACCTGACCTGACCTGACCTGACCTAACCTAACCTAACCTAACCTAACCTGACCTGACCTGACCTGACCTAACCTAACCTAACTTAACCTAACCAGCTCCCACAATCGCCGTGTTGATATCAGGTCCATAGCTGCTTCTGTTTTCGACCTATGGCTGAACTGACAGACAGACACATTGTATAACTATCACTGATGACGCCTTAGTTCCTGGTTTTTTTTACGCTGTTGTGCACGATAAACTAGGCATCAAAACGGATGCACAATAAACTAGTCAAGTAAAAAAGAAAATAGTTGGTGCACGATAAACTAGTCACAACAAAATGAAAAATATTTCTAAAATTCACAGCAGTTATTATGTATGTGTAGAACTAACAGTGGTTATCTGTCCTCACAACTCACAATAATCAACCATCTACAAAACTCACAACACAACAGTTATAAGAACCTCTCCTTACAACACAAAAGCTAAGACACTCCCTCCTTACAACATAGAGTTAAGGCTTGGAAGACATCTTTACCCCTGATTAACCTCCACGCCCACAGAGGTTGACCTACCCAGGGCGTCAATGTCAAATCTTCCTTCACCGACCAACATAGAAATTTTTGCATACCAGTCGCGTCCTTTTGATCCGTCCACCCAACTCACATTGTTTATATCAGGGTTAAGGTCAATGGCGGTACAATACACACACGTCTATATTATTTGGGGAAGAATAATTTATCAAACGTGAGGTTGTAGATTCTTTTAAAGGGGGGGGAGGGGGGGGAGGGGGTCACATGAAGATTAGACACCCCAGTTTATTTCATCTGGTGATTTAATATAGTAAAGTTATCTAGCTTAACTTAACCCAATCTAATTTAACCTAACTTTTCCTAACTTAACCTAACAAACCTATCAAACTTAACCTAACCTAACTTTATTTAACCTAACCTAACTTTATTTAACCTAACCAAACCCAACCCGTCAAGTAACGCTCAGGTGTTTAATCAGGTGAAATAAGCTGCAGGTCTAATTAATCTTCACCTGATTCTTATGTTTGATTTTTTTCTTCATTATTTCAACCCACAAATGTAAATGAATCTTTGTATAATTAGTCAAACTCGTATAATTAGTTACCCATGGCAAGATGACTGACACCCTAACATCCCTTTAGCTACAAACAATGTACTGGATATACTCTACAACACTACACGACCACTGGGCCCTCATAAAACACCTTCTGTAGCCACTGTTATGTAGTTCTTCTTGTACTCCCGCTCACAGGATGAATTGAGGTGCACAATAAACTAGCTGTTGTCCATGGTTAAATTCAACATCCAATTCAGTGTTAAAATGTTTTCTCAGGAGATTATGTTAGAAAATATAACCACAAACACATTACGAGTGATTACCTTAATAGATGATTAATTAACAGCATCAGGTAATAATCCCATATAATTACCCGATGATCGCTCAGGGTAAACAATTTAATAAAACAGTGAATATAATAGATAATGAAATACACATTAATTTATTCTTAGCTTTTGTTTTGGTGTGAAACAGTGACGTCACATAAACTCGACCAATCCTGTTCCGCCTTCCTAGAGACCAATGAGGTTCACAGGACTGACACACACACACACACACACACACACACACACACACACAACGCCGATTAGTTGAGGTAAAATTAGGTTAGGTTAAAGTGAGGTTAGGTTGGGTTAGGTTAGGTATTAGTTTGGGGTTAGATTTAGAGTTGGAAGTTGGGTTAGGATTGGAATTGGAATTGGGGTTAGGTTAGAGTTGAACCATCAGAATTGGGTTAGGTTGATTGAGTTAAATTGGAATTTAGGATTATGGAGTTGAATGTGGTTGGGTTAGGTTGTACGTACGATTAGTTTCGGCCAAAAAATATGGTTTATGCCATATGTGCATTGTTTATGTAATGCCAGCCAGCGTGTGTGTGTGTGTGTGTGTGTGTGTGTGTGTGTGTGTGTGTGTGTGTGTGTGTGTGTGTGTGTGTGTGTGTGTGTGTGTGTGTCTTTGTCTGTCTTGTGTGTCTGTGTACACCAACCCATTATGTAAAATAAATAAATACACAAAGACAGAGGAGAGAGAGGAAGGAGAGAGGAGAGGAGAGGGACACAGCCAGGAGCTATTTCAGGAGAAATAGATAGATAGATAGATAGATAGATAGATATTCTCTCTTTCTCTCTCTCTCTCTCTCTCTGACGTCTGTTGCTCCGTTGTCTGTTTGTTTTATCTCTATATCCTATCCTTCTATCTATCTGGTGTGGTATGCTAAGCTATACTGTTCTATGTATTGGGTTTTATATCTAGAAGTGTAAGTAACAAGAGTGCAGAGGTCGTATTGCAACTATATCTTGCGTTAGTCAGGCCGCACCTCGATTATGCGGTTCAGTTCTGGTGCCCCTATTATAGAATGGATATAAATTCACTAGAGTCGGTGCAGCGAAGAATGACAAAAATGATTCATAAGAACATAACATAAGAACATAAGAATGGAGGAAACTGCAGCGGGCATATTGGCCCATACTGGGCAGTCCCTTTTACACCCAACCCCTATTGCTCATATAAGCATCCAACCTATGTTTGAAGCTATTCACCGTATTCGAGTTAATGATGATATTTGGTAACTTGTTCCATTCATCCGCTACTCTGTTTCCAAACCAATGTTATTATGAGGAATTGGAGGGAGTGAGTGTGGGGTGATTAGCAATGGGTGAGGGTGTGTCAAGGGGCAGGGAGGGTGAGGGTGTGTCAGGGGGCAGGGAGGGTGAGGGTGTGTCAGGGGACAAGGAGGGGTGAGGGCCAGGGGGCAGGAGGGTGAGGTGTGTCAGGGGGGCAGGAGGGTGAGGTGTGGGGGCAGGGGAGGGTGAGGTGTCGTCAGGGGGAGGTGAAGTGTGTCAGGGGGCAGGAGGGTGAGGGTGTGTCAGGGGGTAGGGAGGTGAGGTGTGTCAGGGGCAGGGGAGGGTGGGGTGTCAGGGCAGGGTGAGGGCATGTCAGGGGCAGGAGGTGGGGTGTGTGGGGAGGGGTGAGGTGTGTGTGGGGGGGGGGTAGGGAGGTGAGGTGTGTCAGGGGACAGGGAGGGTGAGGTGTGTCAAGGGGTGGAGGGTGGGGGGTGTGTCAGGGGATGGGAGGTGAGGGTGTGTCAGGGGGCAGGAGGGGCTGAGGGTGTGTGTCAGGGGGGGGCAGGGAGGTGAGGTGTCAGGGGGCAGGAGGGTGAGGGTGTGTCAGGGGGCAGGAGGTGTGAGGTGTGTCAGGGGGTGGGGAGGGTTGAGGTGTGTGGGGCAGGGAGGGTGAGGTGTGTCAGGGGCAGGAGGTTGAGGGTGTGTCAGGGGCAGGGAGGTGAGGTGTGTGTGTCGGGGGCAGGAGGTGGTGTGTCAGGGGGCAGGGAGGGTGAGGGTGTGTCAGGGGTAGGGAGGGGGTGAGGTGTCAGGGGTAGGGAGGGTGGTGTGTCAGGGAACATGGGGAGGGTGAGGTGTGTCAAAGAGTAGGGAGGTGGGGTGTGTCAGGGACAGGAGGGTGAGGTGTGTCAGGGGCAGGAGGTGAGGAGGTGTGTCAGGGGTAGGGAGGTGAAAGTGTCAGGGGCAGGAGGTTGAGGTGTGTCAGGGGCAGGGGAGGTGAGGTGTGTCAGGGGCAGGGAGGGTGAGGGTGTGTCAGGGGGCAGGGAGGGTGAGGTGTGTCAGGGCAGGGGGGTGAGGGTGTGTCAGGGGGCAGGGATTACAAGGGATCAGGTGTGTAATTGGTTGCTCACCTGAAGCTCTCCAGTTCACGCCAGTCTGCAACAAAAATATTCCTCAGTTGCAACAAAAATCTTCCTCGTCTCTAACAAGAATCTTCCTCAGTTGTTGCATTTGGAATCTTCCTCACTTCCTAACAAGAATTCGCCCCATTTTGCAACAATAAATTTGGTAAATTTTCAAAAGAATTTCCCCGGCGTGCAAGAGGTCAACCTACCCTATAACAGAGACTTTCTTCAGTTTGTCTTAAGAATATTTCATAGTTTACAACAAGATTCTCCCAGTTTATACAGAGAATCTCTTAACTTTTTCTGGTGTTATGTTAATACGTTTTTCAGGTGTTAAGAATCCCCGTGTCACATCTTAAGTAAACCTATAAGAATCCCCGTGTCACATCTTAAGTGAACCGAAAGAATCCCCGTGTCACATCTAAAGTGAACCTATAGGAATCCCCGTGTCACATCTTAAGTGAACCGAAAGAATCCGTGTCACATCTAAAGTGAACCTATAGGAATCCCCGTGTCACATCTAAAGTGAACCTATAAAAATCCCGGTGTCACATCTAAAGTGAACCTATAAGAATCCCTGTGCCACATCTAAAGTGAACCTATAAGAATCCCCGTGTCACATCTAAAGTGAACCTATAAGAATCCCTGTGCCACATCTAAAGTGAACCTATAAGAATCCCCGTGTCACATCTTAAGTGAACCTATAGGAATCCCCGTGTCACATCTAAAGTGAACCTATAAGAATCGTAACTTAAATTAGCCAGCTAAGAACGTTATCACAACTCCATTTAGGTTGAGAAACAAATTTAGGATGAGTTGTTGTGTCCAAGACGGTGGCTGAAGTGTTCACCCTCACACCTGACCTCCTCGAACGACTCTGTAAACACGTCAGCTGGCCACTTCACCTCCACAGCCAAGCAACACTTCAGCAAGGCCGCCTCATTACCGGATCACCTGAACATTACACACCCTAGTTTATTTCATCTGACGATTAACCTAACCTAATGACAACCGAACTTGACCTGACCTGACCTGACTTCCCAAGAATCGTTTTTCACTTTACCGAACAGCATAAGACGGTAGAGCAAGGCAAAGCTGAACAGTGCACAGCAGAGGAACATAAGAACATAAGAAAATAAGGAGTCTGCAATAGGCTGGTTGGCCTGTGCATGGCAGCTCCTGTCGAGAGTTACTACCACTCTCTATCATCCATGAATCTACCCAGCCTCCCTTTGAAACTCTCCAGCGTTCCAGCACTTACTACAAAGTTGCTAAGCTTGTTCCACTCGTCCACCACCCTATTTGTAAACCAGTTCCTTCCTATCTCCCTCCTAAACCTAAACTTATCCAACTCGAATCCGTTGTTCCGAGTCCTATCCTGCTCGGATATTATAAGAACTTTATCTACTATATCACCTTTATTGATTCCTTTCACCCACTTGAATACTTCTATCTTATCTCCCCGCACTCTTCGTCTTTTTAGGGAATGCAAGTTTAGTTTCTTTAACCTATCCTGATATGGAAGGTTTCTAAGTCCCGGAATAATCCCGGAGGTAAATTTCGCCACGATTTAAGGCTATCGATAGAAGGATAAATCGTGGCGAAATTCACCTCCGGGATTATTATAGGGTATTGGCGAGTAGGGTTAAAACCGAGATGAGGAAAGCCAAGAGGAATAATGAGGTAAGGATAGCAAGGGAGGCAAAGTCAAACCCCAAAGGATTCTACCAAATGTATCAAACTAAAACACGAGAAAAGATTGGACCAATACGGTCTGATACCGGCGAGCTCACTGATAACGACGGAGAAATGAGCAATAATTTGAATAAATATTTTTCAACAGTTTTCACCACCGAAAATTTAAACATGATACCCGGAGCACAGACTCTATTCAGATATAGTGAAGAAAACAAATTAAGCGAGATAGTAATGACTAGTAACGATGTTAGTAAGCAAATAGACAAACTAAAGCCTAATAAGTCACCTGGTCCCGATGAGATATTTGCCAGAGTATTAAAGGAATGTAAGGAAGAGCTTAGCATGCCCTTAGCAAAGTTGTTTAACATGTCCTTAAAAACAGGTGTAGTGCCAGAATCCTGGAGGATAGCGAATGTAATACCGATTTTCAAGAAGGGGATAGATCACTATCCTCTAACTACCGCCCAATCAGTCTAACATCAATAGTAGGCAAATTACTGGAAGCAATCATTTCAAACTCTATTCGAAATCACCTGGAGAAGCACTGATTGATCAATGATTCCCAGCATGGCTTCACAAGCGGACGTTCATGTCTAACTAATCTATTAACATTCTTTTCATCAGTTTTCGAATCGGTGGACGAGGGGCACAATTATGATGTGGTATATCTCGACTTTAGCAAAGCCGTCGACAGACTCCCCCACGAAAGACTAATTAGAAAGGTAGAAGCACATGGATTAGGGCGTGGTTACAGGACAGGAAACAGCTAGTGAGCATTAATGGCACTAAGTCCCATTGGAGCAACGTCACTAGTGGAGTTCCCCAAGGCTCAGGACTTGGACCATTATTGTTTATTATATACATAAACGACATAGATATCGGCATAGACAGCAACATAAACGGGACTGCCCAGTATGGGCCAATAGGCCCGCTGTAGTTTCCTCCATTCTTATGTTCTTATTACGGGCGGTTGTATCGGCTTTATAATTCAATATATTTAATAATCGTTCACGGAAAGCTGGTATAGTATTGCGTGATCTCTACTGGCATATAGTTTTCACCTGCCATTAATATTTTACGAATTTAATTATCGATAAACACTTGGATCAGCTATGTGTGTGTGTATTATTGATGACCTTGTGTGTGTTGTGTGTGTGTGTGTGTGTGTGTGTGTGTGTGTGTGTGTGTGTGTTTCAGCTGTTTGCTCTGTATGGCCATTGTAGAACAGTTACTGGAAGCATTTGTATGGAACAGTTACTGGAAACATTTGTATGGAACAGTTACTGGAAGCATTTGTATGGAACAGTTACTGGAAGCATTTGTATGGAACAGTTACTGGAAACATTTGTATGGAACAGTTACTGGAAACATTTGTATGGAACAGTTACTGGAAGCATTTGTATGGAACAGTTACTGGAAGCATTTGTAAGTATTGCTCTATTATGAGAGATGGTCTGGGTAACGAGGCTGCTTTAAACACATCACTGGGCGGCTTGGGCTCCTACATTCCACTAAAGCCGCTTGTCTTGTCATCAAAGTCTACATACAGTACGTGGATGCCCAAACGTCCACAATAGACAGCGGTACCAAACTGGTCTCCACTGTCAGTCGTCAACTAGAGGCACTGATAAACTTCCTCAGCAGAGCGTCGACTTCAAGAGCTGCTGAGGAAGACCAAGAACTTCAAGGGAAAAAGAATGTATCTAACTGGTATGGGGGGCTGCATGGGTTTACCTGAGGGCTAAACTGTATTTATCAAAGGGTTAAACTATCGTCCTCGGAGGGTTAAACAAAAGGTCTTCAAAGGGTTAAACTATCGTCCTCAAAGGGTTAAACTATCATCCTCAAAGGGTTAAACTATCGTCCTCAAAGGGTTAAACTATCATCCTCAAAGGGTTAAACTATCGTCCTCAAAAGGTAAAACTATCGTCCTCGGAGGGTTAAACAAAAGGTCTTCAAAGGGTTAAACTATCGTCCTCAAAGGGTAAAACTATCGTCCTCAAAGGGTTAAAGTATCGTCCTCAAAGGGTTAAACTGTCCCCAGGTAACGACAGGGTATTTAATCACCGGGTACATTGCTCTGACTGTGCTAATCTTCAAGTGACTAACAACTCGCATCTCGTTAGTACCACCTTTAATTACCTGCGATTAATTAGCATAAGATTAAGGGGCCAGAGGTCAGGGTGGGTGGGTGGGATGATCGTGTCGTGAAGGAGTGGATAGGTAAGGCTGGTGGATCAGTGAATAGGTGGGTGGGTGGGTGGGTGGGACAGCAGAGTGGGCAGAGGACGGAGCCAAGAACCAAAGGTATCCAGCTGGGGAGGGAAGAGGAAGAATGGGAGGGAGGGGAAGATGAAGGATGAAGGAGGAGGGAGGGGGAGGGAGGAGGAGGAGGAGGGAGGGGGAAGAGGAAGAATGGGACGGAGGGAGAGAGGAGGGAGGGAGGGAGGGAGGCAGGGAGGGAGGGAGAGACACTAACGTCACTGGCCCTCCTGGCATGAGAGCATGGGTGTATACATGAATGAGTGTATGAATGAAAGGGCATTGATGTATAAGTATATTGATGTATGAGTGTATTGGTATATGGGTGTATGAGGGTATTGTACTGGTGTATGAATGGGTATATAGGGGTTGAAATGGCCACACACACACACACACACACACACACACATGCTCGGCGCAGAATACTCCGGCTACACCAACGCCCTCTCCACCTTGAAAATGCCATCCCTCAGTGACTTCCACCACCAAGCACTAGCAAGGTTTGGCAGTGGACTACTGCACCATCCTTGTCATCGCCACCTCCTGCCACCGGCAGTCCCTCGCCCACCTCGAGCAGTCCGCCACTACAACAAAATTCAGCCCATAAGAGCCCGCACTGATGGATATAAGAACAGCACCATCCCATCTATTGTTAAAATAATAAACAACTCCTGATTTATGTACTGTACAGCCCTGTAAATGTATTCAACGCATATTATTATGTCTAAATCACATGAAAGTTTGTATATTTTCACCCACCGGCTGCAACTCCATTAATAAACCGTTTATTATTATTATTATTATTACTAGCAGAAAAACCGCCCTCCGGGCGGCTCATTCGCTAGGCCACGGTAGGACGCCACCCTCCGGGAGGCTCCACATTGTCTCACTGTTCAGTCCCCAAAACTTCTTCCATCAATAATTCATTAACGGTGTATGTAAGTTCCACCATGTTTTTCACTACAACGATACAGCAAAGTTATTATTTTATTGTCTAATCATTACTAGATATAACACCATCCATCATCACTACATATAACACCACCCATCATCACTATATACAACACCACCCATCATCACTACATATAACACCATCCATCATCACTACATATAACACCACCCATCATCACTACATATAACACCATCCATCATCACTACATATAACACCACCCATCGGTAAAGTAGTTTCCGAGATTCTCTTGCGGACACACACACACAGACACAGACTTCTTTGTTTTATATGGATAGATTATTATTACACACGAGCGTAACTCACATAACTAAACACACATAAACACACACCCATACATACATACATACATACATACATACATACATACATACATACATACATACATACAAGGGGTGGAGACAGATACAGCTCCCCCTCACAGTTGTCATCTATTTACGAGCTACTCGGAAATTCTATTTGATATAACTGTTTTGCCTCACACACACACACACACACACACACACATACACACACATACACACACACACACACACACCAGCTGACAGTAAAACAATTATCAATCGTGTTTGGCAATTTCCTGTCTTCAACCCCTGGGTCGGATAGAGATTGGAATCGTTTAGTTGGCACAAAACGAGGGATTAGCAGGAGATTATGGCAAGATTAGCAAGTTCCAATCCCAACAAGAGGTAGAGGGGGGGGGTGATGGTCAGTACTACCACATCAGGGAAAATATGGAAATAATGAATAAGAAAAACAGATAAATTAATAACAACAACAACAATGATAATAATAATAATAATAATAATAATAATAATAATAATAATAATAATAATAATAATAATAAAAAAAATAAAAAAAAATATTAATAATAATAATAATAATAATAATAATAATAATAATAATAATAATAATAATAATAATAATAAAAAAAATATACAGATTTATAAATAACTCACAAAACCTAAATAATAATCAAACAAACAAACACTCGAGAGAAACAAAGGAATAAAGAAACAAAAAAAGATCATTAACAAATAAAATCTGAACTAAAAGGTACATAAATAAACCAATGATTAAGTGATGAATTAATCCACTTTATATCATCTATTAACGAGGCGATTAACACAAGCTAATTAACGGAAGGATTTATCACCGACTAATTACTTAACGAAGCTCCTGATGTTAACGAGAAATTAAGCAACAAACAAATACTTTAACAACAACACCAGAATGTATTTGTTTATATAAGGACAAAGAAATTATGGGTTTCGTTCTTCATTCATTAACTTCTATCACCTCTTCATTCATTCGAGTATTCACTATTTTACTCTTGTTTCCATTTCTTATTTTTTTTTTAAGGCTTTGGGGCTAATTCTCGAATATTTGTAATTTAAGGGAATTTTTTTTACGAAATATCACGTACGAAGCTTTAAGAATCCCCCTCCCTACCTTCTCCTTCCCCCTTTTCCCCCCTCCCCACCTTCTCCTTCCCCCTACTTTCTACCTTACCTCTACCTCACCTCCTCCCCCACCCTCCCCAGACGATCTGCTCGGGGTTGGTGAGAGGTCCATCACCCCAGGGGTCTTCTCTACCCCCAGGGAGACTCACCTCTCCCTGGGGGTATTTACAGAATGTGTTGATTTTGTTCAGGTATTAATGGGTACAGTTTACATACATATACATACATACATACATACATACACACAAACATACATACATACCCTGTACATAGATACATATATACATACATACACCCTTTCTCTATCTCTCAAATACCTCAATATAGATGGATTCAGACACAAACAAACACTCTCGACACAACAACAACATTAATACAACCATCACGTCGCTAGAATGGTTGTCACCACACTACAGGTGACCACTAAGGGCACCTGCAAGCCGTGACCTACCTCGGTGACCTGTCAGGGTCAAACCAGTCACTCTCACCATGTTTAGATACGGGTCACAAATTTTGTTTCCGATCAGGCCGGGGCAGAAACATATACACATGACAAATATATCATATGAAGCAGTTGGGTTAGGTTAGATTTAGGTTAGGTTAGGTTAGGTTAGGGTGTTTAATCATCAGGTAAGATAAGCTGGGCCTGTTAGTCTTCATATTGCCCTCATTAATCCCTTAACAATCATTATATCAACATGGTCAAGGTGGGAGGCAACAAGACTCACCTACAGCCGTACACTCTCTTCAGGTGACAATAAGGGGAAGGTTACCCCCTACCCATGATCTCAATACCTCCTACGGTTGGGGGGGGGGGAGGGGGTACAGGTGAGGCAGGTATGCTTAGGGGGGAACAGGTGTGCTCTAAATATTTCACCTCCACTACGGTAAGCTTCCCACAGCGTTGAGTATAGCGGAACACCTGACCCTGATGGTGTAGTGAAGTATTACAGGTGTGATGGGCCCCAGTTCTAGTAGGTCATAACCTAACCTAATACTAACCTAACCTAACCTAACCTAATACTAACCTAACCTAACCTAACCTAATACTAACCTAACCTAACCTAACCTAACCTAACCTAACCTAATACTAACATAACCTAACCTAACCTAACCTAACCTAACCTAACCTAACCTAACCTAACCTAATACTAACCTAACCTAAGATATAGATAAAGTTCTTATAATATCCGAGCAGGATAGGACTCGGAGCAACGGATTTAAGTTGGATAAGTTTAGGTTTAGGAGGAAGATAGGAAGAAACTGGTTCACAAATAGGGTGGTGGACGAGTGGAACAAGCTTAGTAACTTTGTAGTAAGTGCGGGAACTCTGGAAAGTTTCAAAAGGAGGCTAGATAGATTCATGGATGACAGAGAGTGGTAGTAACTCTCGACAGGAGCTGCCATGCACAGACCAACCGGCCTATTGCAGACTCCTTATTTTCTTATGTTCTTATGTTGATCTATCCAGTGTTAGTACAGGAGGAAACCAGAGACCGGGAAACCTGTGGTGTTTGGTAGGGGGTCACACTTGATAACACCCTTCTCACGTGTGTCTGGGCCGAGGCTCGAACCCTTGACATACCAGTGAGAGGTACGCGGGTCACCAAGCAAACCACACACGGGTCATCTGTGGCTCGTCAGGTGTCTCATTATACCTGTGTGACCTATTGTACGTCTTCTGAGGTGACCTTCGACCTGGGTATTTTGGGTTATGGGTTAAACGGGCCCCTGTCCTAATAGGCCCCGAGTTAATCTAATCATCAAGGTTGGGGCCCATGATGACGACCCATGATGATTGGGACTCATTAGGACTGGGGTACTTAGTGTAAAGTTATGTTGGGGCCTATAAAGACTGGGGCCCACTTGACCAGGTTGGGGGCCTATAAAGACTGGGGCCCACTTGACCAGGTTTGGACTTATAAAGACTGGGGCCCACTTGACCAGGTTTGGACCTATAAAGACTGGGGCCCACTTGACCAGGTTGGGGGGCCTATAAAGACTGGGGCCCACTTGACCAGGTTGGGGGGCCTATAAGACTGGGGCCCACTTTGACCAGGTTTGGACTTATAAAGACTGGGGCCCACTTGACCAGTTTGACTTATAAACACCAGCCCACTTGACCAGGTTGGGGGCCTATAAAGACTGGGGCCCACTTGACCAGGTTTGGAATCTATAAAGACTGGGGCCCACTTGACCAGGTTGGGGGCCTATAAAGACTGGGGCCCACTTGACAAGGTTTGACTTATAAACACTGGGGCCCACTTGACCAGGTTTGGACCTATAAAGACTGGGGCCCACTTGACCAGGTTTGGACTTATAAACACTGGGGCCCACTTGACCAGGTTGGGGCCTATAAAGACTGGGGCCCCTTGACCAGGTTTGGACCTATAAAGACTGGGGCCCACTTGACCAGGTTGGGGGGCCTATAAAGACTGGGGCCCACTTGACCAGGTTGGGGGGCCTATAAAGACTGGGGCCCACTTGACCAGTCTGCGTCCTGAGGGTGTGAGAAAGTCCTCACCTATACACCCAGGTAAACAACTTCATTAAGGTAAACAGATAGACCCAGTAATGTGTACACCTGCTGTTGCTTCATTTACAAGAGATAATTGAATATATGCAAATTATCCCTCCACCTCTTGCTCCTTCCTCCTTCCCTTTCCCCTATTCCATCCCCTCCTCCTCTTGCTCCTTCCCCTTCCTACTCTTCCTTCCTCCTCCTCCTTCCCTTTCCCTTACTCCATCTTCTCTTCCTCCTGCTCCGTGTTCCTACTCTTCTTCCTCCTCCTCCCCTTTCCCCTTACTCCATCTTCCTCCTCACGTGGTTCCTACTCTTTTCTTCCTCCTCCTCCTTCCCTTTCCCTTACTCCATCTTCTCTTCCTGCTCCGTGTTCCTACTCTTTCTTCCTCCTCCTTCCCTTCCCTTACTCCATCTTCTCCTCCTCTGCTCCGTTCCTACTCTTCTTCCTCCTCCTCCTTCCCTTTCCCTTACTCCATTCTTCTCCTGCGCCGTGTTCTACTCTTCTTCCTCCTCCTCCTTCCCTTTCCTTACTCCATCTTCTCTTCCTCCTTAACGGGCTGGTGGTAGAGATTAACTAATTCCTATATTATAACCAATTTATAATATTGGAATTAGTCTCGTAATGAGGCTATATGGATGGAAGTTCGCTATATCGAGGGCCCGTTACATATGAAACCTCCATCTAACGAACTATAGAGATGGAAATCCGTTATATCGAGGATCCGTTATTATGAAACTCCATCTAACGAACTATAGAGATGAAAGTCCGTTATATCGAGGATCCGTTAGCTATGAAACCTCCATCTAACGAACTATAGAGATGGAAATCCGTTATATCGAGAATCCGTTAGATATGAAACCTCCATCTAATGAACTATAGAGATGGAAATCCGTTATATCGAGGATCCGTTAGATATGAAACCTCCATCTAACGAACTATAGAGATGAAAGTCCGTTATATCGAGGATCCGTTATATAGAGGATTCACTGTATGTGGATGAGAGGATGCCCCTGAAGAAGCTCCTGAAGGCCACAGCGTCAGTAGGAAGTAAAATGAACGTTAATGAGCCTGAACACCTAATGATCTTCGTAATATAGTGTTTTAATTGTTCGTTTTCTCAAGATAATTTATCATTGTTTTTAATTTACCTCGCGAAGGAGCTAGTTTATTGAGCACCGCCCATGTATGGAGGACTAGTTTATTGAGCACCCCCATGTATGGAGCTAGTTTATTGAGCACCCCCATGTATGGAGCTAGTTTATTGAGCACCCCCATGTATGGAGCTAGTTTATTGAGCACTCCCCATGTATGGAGCTAGTTTATTGAGCACCCCATGTATGGAGCTAGTTTATTGAGCACCCCCATGTATGGAGCTAGTTTATTGAGCACCCCCATGTATGGAGCTAGTTTTTGAGCACCCCATGTATGGAGCTAGTTTATTGAGCACTCCCATGTATGGAGCTAGTTTATTGAGCACCCCCATGTATGGAGCTAGTTTATTGAGCACCCCCATGTATGGAGCTAGTTTATTGAGCACCCCCATGTATCCTGTACAAGGTGAAGCACAGAAGTGTTTACAGCACAACAGGGAAGTATGTTTTTGACTCATGTCCGTTCCTTTAATAATGTTTATTCTTACGGTTGTGTAAATAATTGCTCTTGTATGATAGTTATATAATGCTAACTGGTGTACTACTGTAAGATACTTATAATGCTACCTTGTGATGTATGATTTATAGCACGGTACTATGTATGATACTTATGCTACCTTGGTATAGTATTACATTTTATAGATATTTTCCTTGTAGTATATTGTGTACTGGTTATAATGCTACTGTGTACTACTGTAAGATACTTATAATGCTAACTGTGTACTACTGTATGATACTTATAATGCTACCTTGTGTACTACTGTATGATACTTATAATGCTACCTTGTCTTGTATGTTTATAATGTAACTTGTGTACTTGTGATACTTATAATGCTACCTTGTCTACTGTGATACTTATAATGCTAATTGATGTATGTATTGTCTTGTGTACTACTGTATGATACTTATAATGCTACCTTGTGTTCTGTGTATATAATGCTACTGTGTACTACTGTATGATACTTATAATGCTACCTTGTGTACTACTGTATGATACTTATAATGCTACCTTGTGTACTACTGTATGATACTTATAATGCTACCTTGTGTACTACTGTATGATACTTATAATGCTACCTTGTGTACTACTGTATGATACTTATAATGCTACCTTGTGTACTACTGTATGATACTTATAATGCTACCTTGTGTACTACTGTATGATACTTATAATGCTACCTTGTGTACTACTGTATGATACTTATAATGCTACCTTGTACTACTGTATGATACTTATATGCTTGTGTACTTGATACTTATAATGCTACCTTGTGTACTACTGTTGATACTTATAATGCTACCTTGTGTACTACTGTATGATACTTTAATGCTACCTTGTGTACTACTGTATGATACTTATAATGCTACCTTGTGTTACTGTAGTATTATAATGCTACCTTGTGTCTACTGTAGATACTTATATGCTATGTGTACTACTGTATACTTATAATGCTACTGTTTACTGTATGATACTTTAATGCTTTGTACTACTGTATGATACTTATAATGTACCTGTGTACTACTGTATGATCTTATAATGCTTTGTACTATGTTGTTTTCTGTGTACTACTGTTGATACTTATAATGCTACCTTGTGTTACTGTTGTTTTGTTGTGTTGTTTTGTTTGTTGATTTATAATGCTACCTTGTGTACTACTGTATGATATATAATGCTACCTTGTGTACTACTGTATGATACTTATAATGCTACCTTGTGTACTACTGTATGATACTTATAATGCTACCTTGTGTACTACTGTATGATACTTATAATGCTACCTTGTGTCTGTGATACTTATAATGCTACCTAGTGTACTACTGGTATGCTTATAATGCTACCTTGTGTCTACTGTATGATACTTAATGCTACGTGTACTACTGTATGATACTTATAATGCTACTTGTCTACTGTTTTTGTTGTTTTGTTTGTTTTTGTGTTTGTTTTTGTTTGTGTGTTTGTTGTTTGTTTTTTTACCTTGTGTACTTGTTGATACTTATAATGCTACCTTGTGTATACTGTATGATACTTATAATGCTACCTTGTGTACTACTGTGATTATACCTTGTATCTGTAATCTTATATGTACCTTGTACTACTGTATGATACTTATAATGCTACCTTGTGTACTACTGTATGATACTTATAATGCTACCTTGTGTACTACTGTATGATACTTATAATGCTACCTAGTGTACTACTGTATGATACTTATAATGCCTTCCTTATTGAAGTCTTATGATATAATGTAATATTTTACACGTCAGAGAAATGGTGATAAACTGAAATTAATAAACGGTAAAATAATGGTTTAAGGAATTATTATTATTATTTATTGTCTGAGGGTTTGTCTAGGGCTTTGTCCGGGGGCTTTTGTCTGGGGCTTTTTGTCTGGGGGCTTTGTCGATGGTTTTTGTCCGAAGGTTTTTTGTCAAAGGCTTTGTCATACCTCCGGACCAGGCTAACCTGACCTGACCTGACCTGACCTAACAGAGCAGTATGACGACAACCATTGTATCACCACCTGTACTAATTTACATTAATGTTTTATTTCAAGACAGACTTAAATTAACTCTTCATTAATTACCTTATAATATAATTAACTCTTCATTAATTACCTTATAATATAATTAACTCTTCATTAATTACCTTACTAATATAATTAACTCTTTATTAATTACCTTACTAATATAATTAACTCTTCATTAATTACCTTATAATATAATTAACTCTTCATTAATTACCTTATAATATAATTAACTCTTCATTAATTACCTTACTAATATAATTAACTCTTCATTAATTACGTTATAATATAATTAACTCTTCATTAATTACCTTACTAATATAATTACCTGAATTCTATATTATATTAAATCACTGATGTTTTGTGTAACTGAACAGACATATGATATTGGGGGAAGTGTGGGTGTGTGTGTGTGTGTGTGTGTGTGTGTGTGTGTGTGTGTGTGTGTGCGTGTGTGTGTGTGTGTGTGTGTGTGTGTGTGTGTGTGTGTGTGTGTGTGTGTGTGTGTGTGTGTGTGTGTGTGTGTGTGTGTGTGTGTGTGTGTGTGTGTGTGTGGTGTGTGTGTGTGTGTGTGTGTGTGTGTGGTGCGTGTGTGGTGTGTGTGTGTGTGTGTGTTGTCATCCAGCGTAAAATACCTCCCCCTCCCTCCCTCCCTAGACTCTATCTCTGGTGAAAATAATTCCAGAAGCATACTTAGATTTTTTTATGGGAGGAGGAGGAGGAGGAGGAGGGAACTTGGAGGCACTTCTCGGGGTTATGTCTGTCTGTGAGTTTGTATGGGAGTGTTTTTGTGTGTACATTATTATACACACACACACACACACATACACACATATATACACACACACAAAATTATCCTTGTTTGTTTTCTTTTCTTCGCAATACACCCCCAACTCTGCCCCCCCAACTCTGCCCCCCCAACTCTGCCCCCCAACTCTGCCCCCCCCCAACTCTGCCGCTGTAAATTGATATATGAACAAATATGTAAATAAACCAACAATATTATCTTAAATTAACCGAAAATAAAATGACAGTTTAAAATTATCAAAATTACATCAAATAAAATCAAGGATATTAAAAAAATTACAAAAAATAATGAAATAAAATAAGTAATTGATATACACAAATTCAACAGTAGACGATAAAAATGTATTAACACCAATAAAACTCATTAAAACAATCTACAACAATATGATTAGTTCGTTAAAAAATAAATCATAACAAGATAACTGGACCAACCACAGCTGAATCAGGGAGACCAGCAACACCCTGTGATTGTACAACACCACAGCTGCCTCTTTAACCACAGGTAAAAGCATCAATCACTAGTTAACCTCTATGTTCCTCCCGCTGTTTCCTCCCGCTGTTGTATTGGAAGCTTATGATCCACTCCCTAAAATCTCTTGGTGTAATTTATATTATTTCTCTCCAATGTGTATTTTCAGTCCTTGGCTACAATATTTTTCAATAAACACACACACACACACACACACTAATTGGCATGAAGATTACGTTAAGACTCGAGTTTAATGAGATACGTTCACACACACACACACACACACAGCTAACATACACAATCTGTTTTAAAGAATGTGGACCCCGCTAACTGCACGTCTCAGAAGGTGGGAGGTAACAACAACTCCCTTGGGGGCCAGCGTCACGACTTAGTGTACAAGCTCGTCTGGCATAGTGTGTCTCTTGAGCCTCTGTTTATGGAGATAGTAACATATTCTGCGGGGGCGAAATAGTGTCCAGAATCACACACAGTGTCCAGATAACACAACACACCCGGGAGAAATAAGGCCTTTTCTCTCGTTGCGAAAGTTTGTTAGGGACGTCAGTACATTTTGTGGACGTGTCTCGTATTTTGTAGGAAGGTCCGCTAGTTTTTGTAGATGTGCCTGTATATTATGTCCGTGTGTGTATTCTGTATTAATACGTTTTATGGCCATGTCAGGAGATATATATGTAGATACGTCAGTATGTTTTGTGGCCATGTCTGTCAGTTTTAAGGGGCCACATCTGTGGACTTTGTAAAAACGATTACGAGTTTGTATACATTTTGTGGAGATCGCTGATGATATTAGTAAATTTAAAGTAAGTTACTACACAGTTCACACAACTGATATATCTTAGGGTTATTAGTTAAATAATTATTGAGTCCCTCATCAAACAATCACTGGACTGAAACACATCACTAATGAATAAGATAAAAGACAAGAAGAAAAACCAGTTAACATTTTCCCTTATTAGATCATTGAAATATATACCCAAGCAGTCCAATTCCCCCCTCCCCCAGACCAGTTCCTTTAAAGGCTTATAAACAATCCAGGTAAAAGAAAGTACTGTACTAACCCCCCTCCCCCACAGGCACTTCCTTTTAACCACCCCACACTCCAGTTAGTAGCTCCCACAACTCTCAAGCTCGGCAAAGTTCTCCGCCTCACTGCCACGAGCCACAGTGATGTATGTGAAACAGGTATCAGGTGTATGGCAGGTCTGTCACACCCAGTCAGCAACATCCTCACGAGTCTTACTGTACCCGGCCCAGGAGAACGAGTACCTCATCCCTTCACCCCCGACGACTTCCGGTAGTGTCGTGAAGCATTAATGTTGGGGGAAAGAACAGGAAGGTCTCGTCCACCCTCACCCTCCCCAGCACCACACCCACATTCTTAGCCTCGTCCACCCTCACGCTCTCCCAGCACCACACCCACATTCTTAGCCTCGTCCACCCTCACGCTCTCCCAGCACCACACCCACAGATCGGGGAAAGTTTTAAATTGGATAAAATCATGGCTCACCGATAGAACGCAGAGGGTCAGCGTAGATGGTGTTAAATCTGAGTGGGGCTGTGTAAGCAGTGGGGTTCCCCAGGGTCAGTACTACGCCCACTCTTGTTCATAATCTACATAAACGATCTAGATACTGGGATCAGCAGTGACATAAGCAAGTTTGCGGATGACATTAAAATAGGGCGGCAGATTAATTCAGGGCAGGATGCAAATGCATTACAGGAGGATCTAAATAAACTGCAGGGGTGGTCTGAAAAATGGCAAATGAAATTCAACACCAGCAAGTGCAGTGTACTTAATATTGGAAGAACAAATACTGATAATGTATACAGCCTTAACAACATCAACCTAGAGAGTCGACTTGTGAAAGAGACCTAGAGTTGCTTAGCCCGGACCTACGGCCTAGAAAACAGTGCGTTAATGTTCGAAATAAGGCAAACAGAGTATTGGGTTTTATATCTAGAAGTGTAAGTAACAAGAGTGCAGAGGTCTTATTGCAACTATATCTTGCGCTAGTCAGGCCGCACCTCGATTATGCGGTTCAGTTCTGGTGCCTTATTATAGAATGGATATAAATTCACTCGAGTCGGTGCAGCGAAGAATGACAAAAATGATTCGGGACTTAGAAACCTTCCATATCAGGATAGGTTAAAGAAACTTAACTTGCATTCCTAGAAAGACGAAGAGTGCGGGAGATATGATAGAAGTATTTAAGTGGGTGAAAGGAATCAATAAAGGGGATAGATAGAAAGTTCTTATAATATCCGAGCAGGATAGGACTCGGAGCAACGGATTCAAGTTGGATAAGTTTGGGTTTAGGAGGAGATAGGAAGAAACTGGTTCACAAATAGGGTGGTGGACAGGTGGAACAAGCTTAGCAGCTTTGTAGTAAGTGCGGAAACTCTGGAAAGTTTCAAAAGGAGGCTAGATAGATTCATGGATGATAGAGAGTGGTAGTAACTCTCGACAGGAGCTGCCATGCACAGGCCAACCGGCCTATTGCAGACTCCTTATTTTCATATGTTCTTATGTACACCTATATTCTTAGCCTCGTCCACCCTCACCCTCCCCCGCACCACACCCACATTCTTAGCCCCGTCCACCCTCACCCTCCCCAGCACCACACCCACATTCTTAGCCTCAGTCACCCTCACCCTCCCCAGCACCACACCCCACATTCTTAGCCTCGTCCACCTCACCTCCCCAGCACCACACCCACATTCTTAGCCT